>NW_004949203.1:96085-98768 GCF_000317375.1 Microtus ochrogaster
CTTCTTTTTTATATGCACCTCTTTCTAAAAAGGATTTGAAACAGCTTAGAATAAAGACAAACGTAATAAGGTCATTCAACTAAAATTTAAAAAGCAAAGCCATGGAAAGGAGAAAGGAGAAAGTATTGATTATAAAATTCCTGGGTTAGCATCAGATCACACCCGAGCTTCCTGGCAATCAGCGCAAACAAAGGTGCCCATTTGGATGACTTATCCTATCTGCTAGAAGAGAGCGGGACAGCTCCCAAAAGAAGGGGAGTCCTCCCTTTCTGCTTTGTTTTAGGGCAATTTGTATAGGGGACTGCGAAAACATCATACATAATTATGTCCTAATCGAATCATAAAAGTGTTATTGCCAAGCTCTGTTCTTATACGGCAAATGCAGGAACTTTTCTGGCGAACCTGTTTCTTTTGGGGTTTGGTTTTGAGACAGGTCTTGCTCTGGTCTCATGGAGACCAGGGTGGCTTTGAACTCACCATGTAGCCCATGGTCTTTGACTCCTGAGCATTCTGCCTCACCCCTACCCCCAACTACTGGGATTACAGATGTATGCCATGATGCCTGGCCTTGAGGTACCTATTTCTTGCTCTAATCTTTGGCACTGGTCAAGAGCATATATCTATCGGTCACAGCTTAATAAAGGTAACTCTTTTTGTTTGGTTTGGTTTGGTTTTTGTTTTTTGTTTCTTTTTAGAGACATGGTTTCTCTGCAGCTTTGCAGCCTGTCCTGGAACTTGATCTGTAGACCAGGCTGGTCTCGAACTCACAGAGATCTTCCTGCCTCTGCCTCCTGAGTGCTAGGATTAAAGGCATGTGCCACCACTGCCCGGCAATAACAATAACTCTTAATAGAAGCACAGAGAAAAGTGGAGAACAGTTTGACCAAGGTGATGCAGGCTCCTGGTGTTTTATTAGCTGTTTGTGAGATACCTAGTAAGTGCCAGGTTATAGATGATGTACAGATCAACAAAAACGTGAGCAAAACCCTCCTGGAGGGACGGTGGGATCCAGCCAAGTGCTTAGAAGCCTTCAGTGTCTCTCAGGCGCATGAGCAGGTGTAACAGATAGGGGACTTTCAGGTTTAATTCGTAGAAATCCCTCTCAGACTGCAATAAACACTAATGAAATGTGGGGCTCTGGCTGAGCCGCTTCACAGTGCCTCCTCTGTTCTTTACCAACCTCACTGCTGGCTTCAGCCTGCAATGGAGAAATGGCCACAGTAGGTCTTAGAGACAAAGACACAGAGCAAGATTCAGAGCAAGGTGGGAGGAGGTTTCTCCTTGACTGTTCTCTTGGATTAGGGGAAGTTTGATCTTTATTCCCAACAGCAGACTTCTTTTCTGTCTTATTGTCCAGAATTGTTCATCTCTGGTCTAAATGGATCCACCTTTAGACCAATTAGTTCACCTCTGGCACTAGCTTCCTGCGGTGATTGGCTAGCAGGAAAGGTTGCCTACTCTGAAGCATTAACTGCGGAGTCTTTCCATGCAGATTCCCTGGATGACATGAAGATTTGTGTAGATTTGTCTGCTTGGCTATGATGAAAAGAATATCCAAATTATTTGCCTTATTTCTAGAGTTGGATTTAATTCTTTTTTTTTTTCTTTTTTGATGCAGGCTGACCTTGACCTCACAGCAATCATCCTGCCTTAGCTTACCGTCCAGGGACCACAGATGTGTGCCATCAGTGTTTTCCTGGGCGGCTGCATCAGTCAGGGCTCTTTAGCACAACAGAACAGACCAAGTGTGGATATACTTCATGAAAGAGGACTCAGAACCAACAGGAGGCTAGCTATCTGCCTACTGGTACCCTCTCAGGCTATGAAGCCAGATACCTTTAGTACTAAAGTAGTGCAGAAGACCTAAAAGATTCTTGGAGACTTGTGGGGTCCCTCTGTAAACCTTATCAAAGAATTGAGCCAGGGGCCCATGACTGGCCCTGGCAGAAGAGGGGAAGAGTGCTCGTTACCGAGCCCCCAGGTCCTGGAGACAATCAGATGCAGCAGGGAGTCGAGTCAAGCAGGAAAGTTTATTTCCTTACAGTGTACAACTTATAAAGCAAAAACCCATGAACCCCAGAAGAAGCAGAAGGGGAACTAGCCAATCACATCAGCAGTCATGTCCACATGAGCTGTGGCTCCTATAGCCCCGAATAAGGATCACGAGGGCATCGGGCACTTTGTGTCATCTTATCCCATCTTTAACTCCAATCATCCTTTTTGTAAATAAGTCTCCTCCCCACTTGCTCCCCTTCAGGGCCATCTTGGCTGGGAATATTTTTTGCGGGCTCTGTGATGTCACTGTTTTTGAATTTTGTGTCTTTTTCTAACTGTTATGCTATTGGCGCCAACTTTGGCCACTCCGGCCTCCTATATGCTTGAGCTGGCCCACAGAGAGTGACTGGTCTAAAGTTCCCCTTAAGAGGCAGAAGAAGCTGGATCCTGACATCTGTGGAGGATAACATCATCATCACCATTATTCTCATCATCACCACCACCATCAGCATCATCACCATCAGCATCACCATCATCATCACCATCACCACCATCAGTATCACCACCACCACCATCACCATCACCATCACCATCACCACCATCATCATCACCACTATCATCATCATCACCACCACCACCACCAGCATCATCAACATCAGCAGCAGCATCACCACCATCACCATCATCA
>NW_004949203.1:99027-108693 GCF_000317375.1 Microtus ochrogaster
CAGCAGCAGCAGCAGCAGCAGCAGCAGCGGGATAGACACATGTACCAACAAAAAGTGAAGGCCTGCAAACAAATAGTGTTGCTTTTCCTTGAAACTCTTCATATCTGGCCCACCCCTTCAAAGGTACTTTCCACTCTGGAGAAAGAGGATCTTCTCTCCTCAAGTATTCTTTCCCAGAAATGCCTTTAGAGACCCAGCGCCCCCCCCCAGGCATTTGTATTGTGTCATGCCATCTGTCATGATGACAACCAAGGGTGACCTCGCAGCACCTTTCTTCGTTTTCTCTCTTTATTTGTTTGTACCTAGTTTTTAAAACAAAACTATGCCAACAAGTCTTCCTAATTCTTACTGTTTTCACATTTAGTTCATCCTCCATACCATTAGTAGAATAATGTTCTACTAATAGAATGCTCTACTAGTAGAATAGATCTATTGTGCTGGGGAAGGGGGAGTCTTCAGTGATTTCAGCAGTCATGGACCTTGCTCAAGTAAATGATCTATCATTCATGCAGGCAATGCTAATTAAATGAAGTGGCACACTCACAGACGTGTGCGAGAGAGAGAGAGAGAGAGAGAGAGAACATTTATGAAGGGGGTGACTGGAGAGATGGACTATTGGTTAAGAATGTGTATTGCTCTTGCTGCCAACTAAAGTTCAGTTCCTAACAACAACACGGGGCAGCTCACAGTCAACTTATTCTGGCCTCGAAGGACACTGAACATGTGCATAGACACACCCATACACATAATTAAAGATAAAAATAAATCTTTTTTTTAAAAAAAAACACATAAAAAGAGGAAGACTTTTGAGGAAGAAGGAATTGTTGGTTGGGGGAAGGAGATCAAAGTTTTATATATAATATATAAAATGTATGTATGACCCGAAGCTGAGGCTTAGAGGCATATACTTGGAGAAATGATGTGGGAGGTGATGTATGCGGTGAATATGTTTTATTGCCATTGGTTAATAAAGAAGCTCCTTTTGGCCAATGGTGAACCAGTAAAGCCAGGCTGAAAAAGATATATAGAGAGAGTAGACAGAGTCAGGAAGAAGCCATGTAGCCTGGCTGCTCACAGGAGATGCACTGGAACCTTGCCGGTAAACCACAGCCATGTGGCTATACACAGAATAATGGAGATGGGCTAGTTTAGGATATGAGATAGCTAACAATATACGTAAGCTATTGGTCAAACAGTATTGTGAATAATATAGTTTCTGTGTGATTATTTTGGGTCAGAGTTCTGGGAAACGAAAGAGCAGCCTCCATGAACAGAGAAACTAAAGCATAACTAATGATTCTAAGACATTGCCTCCAAGCAGGGTACCAGGGAGATGGACAAAACAAACCCCAGGACCAGACAAGATATTACATTAGTGGTGGAGACATGCTTGGAGCAGATGCAAAATCAATTTCAGACCATGTATAGAAAGATCATTGGAAGAACTGACAACAGGAATGGTCACATTGACATCAGAGAATATATCCACCTCATGACCCAGGCCAAAGTGGAAGAGCCAGACAATGGAAACAAGATATCCACACACAGAAGAGCTGAAGGCTGCTATCACATGTACTGAACTCTAGAACATCATTTCCCCAAGTCATGAAACATCAAGTCAATTTCTGAAACTATTATATGTCAATAGGTTGTACAAGTGTACATTCATATAGTGTATATGTGTCTGTATATGAAAGTGGGGAGGGATAACTTTTAAAAATAAACATCATATTATTTTCTTACTTTGCAACTTATTTGCCATGCTATCATTTACCAAGTAAACATCTTTTTTTAAAAAACATTTATTTATTATGTATACAATATTCTGTCTGTGTATATGTCTGCAGGCCAGAAGAGGGCACCAGACCTCATTACAGATGGTTGTGAGCCACCATGTGGTTGCCAGGAATTGAACTCAGAACCTTTGGAAGAGCAGGCAATGCTCTTAACTACTGAGCCATCTCTCCAGCCCCCAAGTAAACATCTTTGCATTCACATAAAAATAAAATATTTAGGCCTAGAGAGATAGTTCTGCATTTAAGAGCACTTGCTGTTCTTCCAGAGGACCCACATGGAGACTCACAGCCATCAGAGAATCTGGTGTTTCTTCTGTCCTCCACACGTGCCAGGCAAACACTCGGTACACATACACACACTCAGACAAAGATGGACATATTGTACATACATACATACATGTATGTATGTATGTATGTATGTATGTATGTATGCATTATGTCTATCATCTATCTATTTATCTATCTATCCATCTATGGTTTTTTTGAGACAGAGTTTATCTTTGCAACCCCCTGGCTGTCCTGGAATTCCCACTGTAGACCAGGCTGGCATTGAACTCACAGCGCTCTTCCTGCCTCTATCTTTCAAGTGCTGGGATTAAAGGCATGTGATATTTTTAAAATAAAATGTTTATCTATATCTAACAAAGTATATAAAAATTTACATAAGAAAACTCAAAACAGTCTGATGAAAGAAATAAGAGAATAACTAAGTGAAACAATATTTCATACACATGAATAGGAAACATCCCATGTTCATGGATGGGAAGCATCCCATGCTCATGGACAGGAAACATCCCATGTTCACAGATAGGAAGCATCCCATGTTCATTGACAGGAAGCATCCTATGTTCATGGACAGGAAGCATTCCATGTTCATGGATAGAAAGCCTTGATACTAAGATGTTAGTTCTTTCTAGATTAAAAATAATCCAAGTTCAATTAAAATCACAGTAAATTAATTTGTGAACAAATGGATTAGAAGTTCTATATGGGGGACCAGTGAGATAGCTAACTGGCAAAGGCATTTACCACCAAGATTAGCAAACCGAGTTCAATCTTTGGGACTCACATAGTGAAAGGAAAGAACAGATTTTCATAAGCTGTCCTCTGCCCTCCACATGTGCTCTGTGGCACATGAGCACTGCCCCATATACATGCACACAAACACACACAGTATTTAAAGAAGTGCAAAGATCTTTAAGGGAAAAAGAAACTGGGCGGTGGTGGCACACACCTTGAATCCCAGCACTTGGGAGGCAGAGGCAGGCGGGTCACTATGAGTTCAACCAGCCTGGTCTGCAAAGCAAGTTTCAGGACAGCCAGGACTGTTACACAGAGAAACCCTGTCTCAGAAAACAAACAAACAAGCAAAAGCAAAGGAAAGAAATAAAGTTTATATAGAAAGGCAGAACACAATAGAACAATCAACGCCACTGAAGAAGAACAGAAAGCTGATGCTACTTAACTTCAAGACTCACATAAAACTCTGTAATAATCAAGCAGCATGGTACAATATAGACAGCTGCCAACAGAAAAACAGACTAATGAATGCAGTCAGCTGAGTGCGTCTGTGTGTGTGTGTGTGTGTGTGTGTGTGTGTGTGTGTGTGTGTGTGTAGACAGGGTTTCTCTGTGTAGACCTGGCTGTCTTGGAACTCACTTTGTAGACCAGGTTGGCCTCAAACTCACTGAGATTCACCTGCCTCTGCCTCTTGAATGCTGGGATTAAAAGTGTGAGCCACCACTACCCATTGTCCATGATGTTTTCAATGTGTTATTAAAAGCATACTCTATAGAAGAAAAGAACCTGTAAATTTATCATTGCTTAAATTGAAAATGTCTATTTATGAGTAAAATAAAAACTTTTGCCGTGCAATCACACTATTAAAGAATGAAAAAACAAACTGGGAACAGTGATGTGTAACTCTAAACTCAGCAAATTGGAGGATGAGGCAGGAAGCTTGTGAGTTTAAACATTGTCTGGACTGTATAGCGAGACGGCCTAAAGATTTGAGGGAAATACAGAATGAAAAGAAAAAGTCTATTTTTTGAGATTTTATTTTCTTTTGTGTATATGGCTGTTTTGCTGGCATATATGTTTGTGAACCACATGTGTGCAATGATTGCAGAAGGCAAAAGAGGACATCAAATTCTCTGGAACCAGAGTAAAGATGGTTGTGAGTGGCCATGTGGGTACTGAGAACTGAACTCAGGTCCTCTGATCCATCTCTCTAGCCCCAAACCACACATTTGGAGAAAATATTTATAAACCACTTCATCTTCAAGAATTTGTATAAAAAACACACAAAGAACTCAATCCTGAAGAATAAGACAACCAACAATTCAGCTCAAAAGGAGAGGGAATGTCCCAATAGACCTCTCACCAAAAACCAGTATAGCGATGACAGATAAACATAGAGACAATGGTCCACTATGTCATAGTCCTCCAGGAATTATGTAGTTAAATAACAAGAAGCTGGTACTATATAACTGTGGGGATAGCTGAACTCAAAACACTGACAATGTCAAGTGCCAGTAACGATGATTGCTGACAGAGATGCTGGGTGACTTCATCCCAGACAACTCAGGAAGTTACTATGGCCAGGAACTCATTCCAGACTGGACTCTAGTCTGCCTGAAACACCAAAATGAAATCTAACTAGCTTTATCCATGAAGAAGTTTGAAATAATTTGAGCCCCACGAATAAATGGAGTTTCTGATGGCAGCCTCCTCCTGTATTCTTTCTGTCTAACAGGGTGCCTTGCACACAGCAAATGTACCTTGAGTTAAGTAAACCAAGGTCTCTATATTAAGCAGTTATATTTGTAGCTATTTTTGTAAAGTAGCACAGCTGAGCCACAAACTCAGGATCTTCCTTCTTTGGCCTCATGAGTTCTGGGATTACAGATGTGTACTACTAGACCTGACTTGGTACCCCCTTTGAGGCACGACCATCTTCACTCTCTCTTGGATGTACACATTAGCTTAAAAGAGCTTGTAGGACAGAATCCAGAGTCCTAGTGCTACGTTGAAAAAAGTGAGCCAGTACTAGTATTGAAGTGCCCACATTTTCCCTGACTTGGAGCTAATTTCTATTGAGCACCCAGATTTTCCATTTAATGATTACAACAGTCTTCAGTGGAAATTAATATTTCCATTTCAGAGAACAGTGAAATTTTGATTTCACCAAAGTAGTCACTAGCTTTGTGCTACAAAGTGAAGAGATGGGAGAGTCAGGTCTTGGGTCCAATTTTCGTGGGTTCTGAAACTCCTGACTGTTCTATGATGCTAGAGGACCTCCCAGTTTTCTGGTTAGAATGTCTGTAATTTTTGGAATGAAAATGGGCTCTCTGTTATTTAAATAAGGACAAGGGCTGGTGTGATGATCCAGCCTGTAATGGCACATGCTGTCAAATCTGACACCCTGAGTTCCAGAGGGAACCCACATGGTGGCAAAGGGTGAGGCAGGTCCCTGGCTTTGCGGTGTGGTCCCTGTCTGCTACAGAGCTGATTCTCCATGGAGTAGTTTGCGGCGACTCCCTGACTGTGGTGGCCTCCTGGGATTGGCAGTGGTGTCAGGCTCTGGAGCAGAGCATAGCTCCCATTGCATCATGGAACTTCCTGGCTGTAGGAAACGGTAATTCCAGATGGTCTGGTCCTGTAGAGCTGAGTTGGCCTTCTTGGTAACTCCAGCAGTCAACTCTGCTGCTTTAATTACTACAGCTTCCTTACCAACCCAGCTGGGGCCAGGTCCGTGCTTCACAAGGAAACCTTTCCTACATGCCAGGGAGGGGTCCTCTGCAGCCTCAAATACAGCCCCGACAGAAACGAGAAGAAAAGCAGCCACCCATGAAGAGAAACACCATTCAGACTTTTTCCTGGCAAGTGAGGCTTTTGAGAGACAAGATGTGGCTGTTGACAGTTTCTGGGTCCACATGCAACTTTATGTGACAGTAGCAATGGCAAGTAGCATTGGAGCCCTGGGGGCTCTCATCTCACAAGGCTCAGAGCTTAGCCTGAGAGTGCTGCGGGTTGGGCTCTCCTAACACCACAGTCTTGATCACCAGCTGCCTCTCTCCTCTCTGTACTAATGCCACTGTCCCAATGACCAGCCGCCTCTCTCCTCTCTGTTCTTCCTTGTTCACCTCCACTGCCCACCCCCCAATCCAGCACTCGCTGGAGCAGACAGTGGAGGGACCCTACAGCAGCAAAGTCAGCCATCAGGGGGCAAGGCTAAAAGGGAGAATCACTCGGTCAGCACAAAGAAAAGGAAACCCTAACAGCCAGGAGGGCGCTGACAGCAGAACTGGGGCCGGGAGCAGATTCTCCATTCTTCTGCTGGCCCAGATTGTGGTTCTCTGTAATGTCTGTCTGCTTGCCCACCCTCACCCGTGTGTGTGTGTGTGTGTGTGTGTGTGTGTGTGTGTGTACGTGCGCGCACACCCATGACAGAGTACGAGTTGAAAAGACTAGCGAGATGCTTGAGTCTGAGCATATAGAGCAGTGGTTCTCAGCCTTCCTAACGCTGCAACCCTTTAACACAGTTCCTCATGTTGTGATGACCCCCGACCATAAAATTATTTTGCTGCTACTTTGTAATTTCGCTACTGTTAAAAATCATAATATAAATATCGACTATGTGACTCCAAAGGGGTGGCGACTGTTAAGAACCCCTGGAATAGAGGGGCAAGTGGGACCCTGGCTCCCCACACAGGCGCTTCTCCCTTGCTGGAAGCCTGCTCGGTGGCAGCTCCCACCTGTGATTCTCTGATCCTGTATCCTGAGGTGGCATCTAAAGATGCTAGCAGAGCTCTAATGCGTGGAAAGTTGCTCGTGGGATTGCGGCTTTTGACAACCAGGATTCCAGGCCCACCTAGTTGATGGCTGATCAGACAGCGCGGATGGGATAGCCTGTGGCTGCCCCTTCTTCCCCTGCCACTAGATACTCAGGGAATACTCAGCTCCTGGCAGGAGGGGGCCTGGACATTCGTCTTGGGTTTCGCCTGTTAGGTTTTATTACGCTCTGTTTTTCTTCAGCTTTCCCTCGCAGTCAATTAGAGCATTTACTGGTGAATGTTTGTTTATATATGTCATGTAGCTGTCCCTTCAGGGGTGGCTCTCTGCGTCTGAGGCAGGAGACTGTGTTTGTATTTCAAACTAAGTGGAACTGCCAAAAACCCCTCCCAGGTTGTGGGAAGTTACCCACTAGGATTGCACTCAGGAGGCTCAGCCAGTGAAGGCATTTGCTGCCTGCAAGCCTGGCAACCTGAACTGGATCCCTGAAACCCATAAAAAGGTGGAAGGGAAGAACTGATTTCACCAAGTTGCCCTTTGACCTCTACATACATGCTCTGGCACCAGTACCCCCACACATACATCATAAATAAATAATTTAAAAGCCAAAATAAGTCTTAACAAAGAGAAAAATTGGTGCCAATTGTAAGAAGGAGCGGGTAAGCCCTGGCTAACTGGTGTGTTGGCAATTCCCTTGTTCTCTGAGATTCATGCGCTTCTTAGCACTCCGTGCCTGTCTGTGATGGTTTTTGGGTCTGCTGTGTCTTCTCCTATAGGAATTAGTATCAGCGACCTTCAGAATGACTTGCCAGCTCGCCCCTCCAGGAATCGGAAGACATAATTCTTTTCTTCCTCAAATTTCCCATCTCTAAGCCTTCTAATTCTCCTTCAAATTTTCATCTGTAAAGTTAATGCAATCCAATAAGAAAATAATGTGCTCTTGAGACGCTGACACGCTCAGAGCCACTTTATCCTGCCCGAAAGCCTGGAAAGTTTGAATTTTCCTCCAGATAAAAAATGGTAAGAAATAATAGAATAATTCACTGTACTGTAACAATTAAATCCAGCAATTGAACATCACGCATTGGTAAATACAATGCTCACGACAGATGAAAGTCTCCCGTGTACTTAGAGACAGAAACAAAGTTCTAAATCGAAAGCATCTATTCCCAACCACATCCCCAAATGTAAATAAGCATCCAAGCATGCGGCTACATATCTTTACAGAAGCAATTACAAACAAGCCTTATTACCAATCAGTCTAGGGAAAGTCTCCAGCACCCACAGTCTTATCTGCTCTGCCCCCTACTGGAGAGAAAATGCAAGGCCGGCTGCGTTATTTCTGATTAATTTTTTGGCATCATTTCTCCACGTCTGCTTTAGGAATGCAAGGCGTGAAATTTATAGTAGCAGGTTTGATATTCCATCTAGCCAAAATGATTCCACTACAAAGACTCTACCTTTGGTGGGATATTTTGGGTGGGCTCCCCCACCCCCTCAGGAATATAGAAGCAATCTCCTTCCTTTGGTGGCAGCCCCCGTCCAAATTCTTTTTAAGCTGTCCCTAACTCAGTCCGTGGCAGGAATAATTTCATGCTGAGGAAAACGTATTTAATTCCACATCTTGTAAGAATAATTACTTAGCATAATGCCACTTAAAATGTATTTTTATCTGCAAATGCTAATGAAGCCACAAAAGTCTGAATCATCTTTTTAAAGAATTAGGATATTAAGGGTGCTTTGCCTCCAACTCCCTTTCCTCCCTGAAGAAGAATCCAGAACCCAGGGACTAATCTGTGAGTGGATCCTGTCGGCTTCCAGCTGGGCATGAGCCTGCTGCCTTTGAGGGAAATTTAACCACAGAGGCTTCTTCTGGGCCTCCTCAAGATCAGGACACAGAGCTTCAGGCTTCCTCAAGATGCTCCCTCCTCACCCAGGTCACCTGGAGGGCCACTGGGAGGAAGTTTGGCCCAGGTCAACACAGGCCACCTACCCAAACAGCCTGGCCAGTAGCAGGATACCAGCCTTTGTCCTTAAGAATCTTATCTCTTTGATCATTGGTGCACCCAAGTAGTAAAGACCACTGTCTTCTCTATTGTTCTGCCCAAGGCCCCAAAGCAGTCAACAAAGAAGGACAAGAGTCAGGGGAAAATGACTGCTTTGTTTGGAAGCTTCTTTGAACTCCTTTTCATTTGGAAAGGTGGTAGAATTACAGCAAAGGTCACAATTACTATGGAGGCATCAATCTCCTCTTTACCCAACTTCATGCCATGGAATGCCTCAAACACTACCCAGAATCCACACTGAAGGCTCTAATCCAACCGGAGTCCATTCTTCTCCGTGCCTCTCCAGTCTTCTGAGCTCTGTGGTGGTGCCTTCCTCTGTCTCTTCAGGCGCCCTTCAAGTATTTCGTTGACTGTCTCTCAGTTTGTGAGCTGTTTTCTCACAGGCAATGAGTAGATACTTGGGGCACGAAAACTACAGAAGCAAGAGTTCTCTGTTGGTGTTCTGTGGAATCAGGGCCTGCTTTACAGCAAAGGGACATGTGCCAAGGCCGCCTGAGACCAGGGGCCCTTGAGGAACCCAAGGAATGGTTGTAAGGAGAGCTAGGTGTGAACCTGGGCCAGCGACACACTTGGTGCCCCCTTTATCTCCTTTGTCTGTTACCATCGTGGCAAGTGGAGAAGCGGTAACATCTCTTTGCTGTGGGGGAGACAGTGCTGATTTTGTAAAGGTCTGATGCCATTAAGACCATCAGAAAGCCAAGAAGCAGCGAAGGAAGGCAGGGTACTGAGGATGTGGGCGTGAACAGCAATGCACCCAAAAGGAACATGCTGATGGCTGACCCTTTGTGAGTCACCTTAGCCTGAGATTGAGATGCAGACATCTCAGTGGGTGGAAGCTAGTGAGTGTGTGTTGAGGGCAATTGTTTAAGCAATGTTCCCAGCGATTAGAAAGTGGGCTGCATTGCCTTGCTTGGGTAAGATTTGGTAGTGGTGGTGGTCCTTTCCTAAGTACCTTTTAGACTTGCCTGCCTCTTTCTTTCTTTCTTTCTTTCTTTCTTTCTTTCTTTCTT
>NW_004949203.1:108793-110348 GCF_000317375.1 Microtus ochrogaster
TTTTTTTTTAAAAGATGGGGTTTTGCTCTGTAGCCCAGGTTGGTCTCCAACTCACCATCAGGCCTGGCCACGAGGAGGCTCTGAAGACCTATGTTACCAGGGACATAAAGCAAATAACCATTTTCACAAATAGCCAACAAAGCAGCCAACACTCTGAGCAACTGTGTGCATGGAACTGATCCTTGCTGTCCCACCGTGGAGACTCCTCAAGCTCTGATCCACAAAGAAGGGGATTAAAACATGTGGAGCTAGAAATAACCTGCTGTCACATGGAGAGCTGGGGGTCTGGCTCCAACTGCTGCTAGATACATTGTTTCCAGAGCCTTCCAGAAAATCTATGCTTTCTGAAACATCTCACCCCCTGAGATTGTGAACAGGGGAGCTGGGAAGGATTAGATTTCCGTCCTTGACTCCAATGGAGGCACCAAGAACACATCAGATATGCACTTTTCCAGAAGCTTCTTCAGGCAGTAGTCAGAATGAGCTGGAAGCCTCCCCTTGCCTAAGACATCACAGTGATTGTCAACAACTGGCTGTGGAAGCTTTAAAGGTGAGACAAAGTTGTCTCTAAAGGTGTTTTCTCAAACCAAGTGCACTATTAAAAAGAACACCGGTGTAGTTGTCCTGGCTGTCCTGGAACTAGCTCTGTAGACCAGGCTGGCCCCGAACTAACAGATCCTCCTGCCTCTGCCTTCCAAGTGCTACAATTAAAGGTATTTGTCACTACCACCTGGCTAGGCTTGCATTTTGCCTCTTTTTTCTCCTCCACCTCCTTGAAAGGTAACTTCATAGAGGCCAGAGTCCTTGTCTGTTTGGTGTCTCTGGTAGCTGCTACTTGGGCCTGGCTCATTGTAGGAGCTCAGAAAATACTTATTAAGGAAATATATTACACAATGAGTGGATGAACAGCATGTTGACTTTCAAACAGATTCGTGGCAAGCCACTCTTGGCTATTCAGAAATCTCTGGCCCTCACCTCAGGCTGGTTATGGGAACCAGCAAGGGCCATGTATACTGGACTTTGAGCTTCCTGCCCTGGATAAACCCTGCACATATGCGAGGTATTGGGACAGAAGGGACTGTCCTTTGGGCAGTTCCTTGGCCCCGCAGAACCTATGTCATTTGTAGGGAGCTGAATCGTGCCAGATGGATAGATGACAAATTCTGGGACTGGGAAGAGGGACGAGGACGGTCATGTGAGGTTTCCTTCTGGCAGCCCAGAGCTTCAGAAAACAAATATGGAGTAGGGTGGTCATGGGAATGGGATCATGGGGAATGAATCATAAACATGTGGTTTTCACACACATATGTATCCCCCCGTGTGTGTGTATGCGTGTTTATCCTTATACACATGTAAGACTGCGACCTCATTGAGATTGTCTTTATGTCTTATTTTCTCAGTGGTTTTGGTTACTCTTTCATGATTGCCAGTTATCTATATAATTTCAACAACATCATCTATAGTTCTTATTGAAGTTTAAGTTGAATCATTAACAGTTTTCACATGAAGCTGGAGAGATGACACGGCTGGTAAAGCACTTGGCACACACACACAC
>NW_004949203.1:117149-122263 GCF_000317375.1 Microtus ochrogaster
GAAATCCTCAATAAATAAATAAATTAAAAAAAAAAAAAAGAACACCGTCTCCACCGAGATCACAGTCCACTCTCGGGGTTCATCCAGCTACACCAGCGCTACTGTTGTGGGCTCTAAGGAGGCAGCTATGAAGTAAAACTCCAGCTTGCATTCATTCCTGTAGAAGTCCATACCTTTCCTGGTCTAGATTAGCTTACAATAGTCATCATAACTGGGTCCTATAAAGCAAGCGCTGTCTTGTTTTTTCGATGAAGACCAGCGAGAGGAGAAACTGCACTACTAGAGGTTAGCCCTATGAAGTAAGCTAGCTTTGTGTCTTTATCAGATATGCAGGAGCACACAGTATACAGTTCGCATGGTTAAGATGTGAGATCTTAATTTCACGAGAGGCAACAAATTTACTTTCCCCCCAAAGATGAAAGGCCAAATTACTTCCAATTCCAAGCCAATAAAACACCGAAGTGGCCACTGAGGTAGTTCAATAGATGCCTGATGCCCCCAAGACTATTGTTGTAATAGTCTTCACTGTTACGTTTTTTACAAATCGTATGTAAAACACACCCACATATGGAAATAACATTCTCACCAACCTGAAACAGGCTTGTAATTAGGAAGCTAGACATGTGGAGCTGAGGAGATGGCTCAGTGGTTAATGGCACTTGTTGCTCTTGCAGAGGACCTGGGGTTCGGTTCCCAGCACCCACATGGTGGCTCACAACCTTCCGTAAGTCTAGTTCCAGGGAATCCTATACTCTCTTCTGACTTCCTTGGGTACTAGGCACATGCACAGTACACATACATGCATGCAGGAAAACACTCATACAATAAAACATTAAAGTCTAAAAAAATTTAAAAAGCTAGACATGTATTATTTTTAATATTTTATTATTATGTGTGTTATGAGTGTGTAAGAGAGAGAGAGAAAGAGAGAGGTCAAAGGACAACTTGGTAGAGTCAGCTCTCTCTTTCTACCTTAACCTAAGTTCTAAGAATCAGACCCTGGTCATGTGTGTGTGGCAAGCATTTCATCCACTGAGCCATCTCTGGCATCTTAAACAAAGTGGCTGAGCCAGTCAGAACAGCCATCTACTCCAACTTAGCTGCTCCCACTCTCTGCTACCGCTGGCAAAGTCAAACTCCCAACTACATGAACATCCTGTGAAGACGGGGCATGGTTTGCAAAACACAAGTATGGCCATGCTTGGAGCTGGCTTAGGCGAGGGGAGGAAATCTAAAAGGACCAACATTTTTCAAATGGCACGCCCAGCTTGAATCAGCAGGAACGTAATTTATGCTAGTAAGTCCTTGGATTTCAAAGTGATCCTACCATACAGAACCCTTGCCCTTTCTTCTTCTTCTCTTCTCTTTTCTTTTCATTTCTCTTCTCTTCTCTTCTCTTCTCTTCTCTTCTCTTCTCTTCTCTTCTCTTCTCTTCTCTTCTCTTCTTTCTTTCTTTTTCTATTTTCTGGTTTTTCAAGAGAGAGTTTCTCTGTGTAGCCCTGGCTGTCCTGGAACTCACTCTGTAGACCAGGCTGGTCTCAAACTCATAGAGAGAGGTCTACCTGTTTCTGTCTCCTGAGTGCTGAGACTAAAGGCATGCACCACCATTGACTGGCCAGAAACCTTTTTTTTTTTTTTTTTTTTTTTGTGGTTTTTCGAGATAGGGTTTCTCTGTGGTTTTGGAGCCTGTCCTGGAACTAGCTCTGTAGACCAGGCTGGTCTCGAACTAACAGAGATCCACCTGCCTCTGCCTCCCAAGTGCTGGGATTAAAGGCGTGCGCCACCACCACCCAGCCAGAACCCTTTTGATTGGTATAGATTCCTGAATCCAGAACAGGCAGGGAAATTTCCAGTGGAGAGCAGGGGATGTATCCAGTTCTGCTAAAAGAAATTATACACGGGAAGTTTGGGCCAGAGAAGGAAGAAATTATACACGGGAAGGTTGGGCCAGGGAAGGAAGGCCATATATGAGTCCTAACTTCCTGTGACAAGGTGATTCTGATTTCACACACCATCTGTGGGAAAGTTTACCATAATTTAGATATAGCTGCATATTTGACAACTTCTGTATACCACAGAGTTGGTGGCGGGCTCCATTAACTGTGGGGAAAGATATCCCAGACTGTTAGCTAGCTCATATTCTACTTCCAACATAATAGCTACTCAGGCATGTGACATTAGCCAAGCCGTCTGTTTACTATAGGCCTTGGTTTGTGCATGTGTGTGGGTTATTTGTGAGTATGCGGAGGCCAGAAGTTGACACACGTGTCTTTCTCGGCTGCTTTTCACCATATTATTTGAGACAGGATCACTCGCAGAACCTGGAGCTCACCAATTTGATTAGACTGGGCCAGCCAGACCCAGGCGTCCTCCTCGCTCTGCTTATCCAGCGCTGACATCATACACACTGACCCCTTGTTCTGTTTTCATGAGACAGAGTCTCACTCTTAGTGCAGGCTGGCCTGGAACTGCATAGCCTAGCCTAGCCTCCAACTTTTGGTGATCCTCCTGCCTCCTCCCTAGTGCTGGGATTACAGTTGAGAAGTACCACTCTTAGCTTGGGTGGCTGGATAAGCTGTGGTGGTCTGCAGTTAGTGATCCCTTACAAGTCATTCTGGCATTAAGTTTCCCAAAGTCAGTATCTTTGAAACAGGTTTATTTTACCATGACCCTTAATAAGAAATAGACTCTTAGTTTGAAGTCAGTGTCCTTGCCATGTAGCCCAGGCTAGCTTCAAACTAACGATTCTTCTACTTCTGGTCTCCTGAGTGCTTGGATTACAGATATGTACCATCATACTCTGAGAGAGGTAAACTCTATACTGCAATGCAATCTACACATTTGGATGTAACTATTACACCCACATTTAGTATGAAGTCATACATACCATTTGCATATGCACAGAGTAAACTTAGTTTTATGAAATACCCCCTCTATGCTAGCTCAGACACTTTCTCAGGCGTGCTCTCTATTCATTAGGAAGACAGCTGTCAGCCCTGACTGTAGCTAACTTTATGATTGACAGCAGCTCCAGCTAGACACAGCCCTGTACACCAAAAGACTGTGCCTGCCATGGCAGCTGAGTGCCCAGTTCAGTGTTTCATGTTCTGATTGCTCACAGGTAAACGGTGCTGTCAAAAGCAGTCCTAGGAAGTGAAGGTGCTGCCTTACAACACAGTCAGCGGAGTAAGAACCACCACCACGCACAACCTTCTCCATACGGAGCCACATTGTTTCATACTGAGCTTTGCTTTTCTGTTCTTCCATATTCAATTATTTTTCAAAGATTTATTTCTATGTGTATGAGTGTTTTGTCTGCATGTATGCAAGTGCACCTTGTGCATGCCTGGTGTGGGTGTTAGAAAAAGGCATCAGATCCCAGGAATTGGAATTATGGACTGCTGCAACTTGTCAAGTGGGCGCTAAGAACCAAACCCAGGTCCTTTGCAAGAGCAAATGCTCTTAATTAATTTCGGAGCTATCTATCTATCTATCTATCTATCTATCTATCTATCTATCTATCTAATCTATCATCTATCTATCTGTTTATCATCTATCTATCATCTATCATTTATCTATTTATATATCTATCCATCTATCATCTATCTATCTATCATCTATCTATTTATCATCTATCCATCCATCATCGATCTATTTATCTATTATCTATCTATCTATCCACCCATTTATCTTTCTTTCTTTTTTAAAAAAACTTCCTTCTACATGCATATTTAAATCTTCAACCAAAAGAACCCAAGTTTTTTGATGAGGGAACCACCTGCCACTTGATGAGAAATTCCTTAAAAGGCACTTTAGTGCCTGTTGCTAGAGCAACTATGGAAGGTGCCTGGTCCTGTGTACTGGTGGGCTGATGGACAAAAGGGTGTACTGAACAATACACCACAGCTCTAAATGATGCTAACACAAATGCGGGGGGGGGGGGTGGAGAGGCAGCAAAGACGAAGGAACTCGGTGGTTGTTTTGTTCTTAATTTTTTTTTTTAGGGGAGACACTGCAGGGTGAGGGACAGATATGGAAGGACTGGGAGGTGAGCAGGATTGGGGTGCATGATGTGAAATTCCCAAAAGATCAATAAAGAATTACGTTAAAAATGCTATTAATACAACAATCTCACAATATTTCCTTTCTACTTTCAAAGCTGATCTGGAGGGAAGACATGGTAAGATGATTTGGGTCCTCAAAATCTTCAGTGTTTCCACTCTTGCAGATTTGAGGTTCAAGACTTGGTACACAAGCATCTTGTCTTCCATGATACTTCTGGGTGCCATGATGTAGGTCCCAGGGAGCGGGCAACTCCTGGAGTCAAGAAGTCTGGTCTAGTTCCCCAAACGGGGCTCTCTTTAGGCTTAACACAGACTCACAAAGGAGCAACAACTACAGTGTTGAGACTACTCCAGTGGTTCAGCTATGGAAGAAAATGAATATTTCATTTAGTTGAAGGAAATCTAAAATTTCCACTTTAACAGATTTCCTTACAAGATAATTCCTTTAAGGCACACTGCCTTAGATTTCTGTCCTTCCCGGGCCTGCAGCCATTCAGTCCCAAACACAGAGAAGTCTACATTAATTATACACTGGTTGGCCTATAAGCTCAGGCTTCTTATTAACTCATATCTTACATCTTAACCCATAATTCTCGTCTGTGTTAGCCACATGGCTTGGTACCTTTTATCAGCAAGGCATTCTCATCTTGCTTCTTCTGTGTCTGGGTTACGAATGCAGACTGAGTCTTTCCTCTTCCCAGAATTCTCCTGTTCTTGTTGCCCCGCCTATATTTCCTGCCTGGCTACTGGCCAATCAGCATTTTATTAAAGAAATACAGCTGACAAATCTTTAAAGGGTACAAGATCATTGTCCCACAGCAAAGGCAACACTACCAAATAGAATGTTGACTTTGATAAAAAGGACAAAATTCATAATGTATATTATCAGTTTATACTATGTAACATATACTGACATAAAGATTTGATTCCAGGGCTGGGGCTGCGGGGAGCCAGTGGAGCTGTATTACGTTTTGATCTATTGCATGACCTACAGCAGACAGCAATTCTAAATAACTGTTATGAGAGGGTGGGCTCTTGGCTTTTTTTTTT
>NW_004949203.1:123979-136010 GCF_000317375.1 Microtus ochrogaster
GGTCTGTCTGCAATCTCTTAAGGGTCTGTCTGTCTGCAATCTCTTAGGGGCTGTCTGTAATCTCTTAGGAGTCTGTCTGCAATCATCTCTTAGGGGTCTGTCTGTCTGCAACCATTTCTTAGGGGTCTGTCTGTCTGCAATCTCTTAGGGTCTGTCTGTTTGTAATCTCTTAGGGGTCTGTCTGTCTTTAATCTCTTATGGTGTGTCTGTTTGTAATGTCTTAGGGGTCTGTCTGCAATTATTTTCTTCACCTAGTCACAGAACTTGAGTAGCTCAAAATCTTATCACCTATGATAGTGCATTTGTGAAATTTTTATCAAAAATAAAACAAAAGGGTTCGCTGTAATCGGATTCATTTTTTTAACCTTTGAAATTGAAGTTTTTTTCCTGAATATTAAAAAGTACTCATTTCAACTGGTGATGGATATTAATGGGAAGTATGATTAAGGAGTCACAATGTCTGACTTTTAATATGTAAATTTAAAAATCTACTCTTCATATCCTAATCTGATGACATCGAGTTATCAGCTGAGTAAAATAATCTGACCTCCCCAAACTGGCTTTAACTAAATCTCTTAGTGGCTAAACACATAGCTTCATCAAAGACTCTGAAAATATGAACAGTTACATTTACAAATTCTATAGTAAGCTTTCAAAATAACACATTAGTAATAAATTTTATTGTGGTTATATTTTGAGTAACAGAATACACACACACACACACACACACACTTTTAAAGGTCCTTTTAAGAAATAAGAGGAAGTAAAGCACCAGGAAGACACACTTGGTGCTTTGCTAGCTAACACGGAAGCCACAGTGCTCTGTCTTGGGCCCTCTAGTGAGGGCTAACCTCAGGGCCAGGCAGCAGGGTACCGCAGTATGTGGAGAGACAGACAGTTCTGCCCGTTCCCACTTGCTCCTCAGGCTAAACTCCAGGCAGAAGTTGGCTTTGTGGGGTTCCTGTCGATCTGCCAACCTACGGCACTCCAGGGACACTGTGAGGGGGACGCTGGCCAAATCCTGCATGAGAAGTCACCGCCTTCACACCCTCCTCTGTCAGGGTTGGACCAAAGGAGCCCTGTATCTAATTTTATAATGCTAGGCTCTAGCCAAGGAAAGGAAAAGCAGCAAGGACAGGAGCGTCGGCTTCCCTCATGAGAGGGAGCGCTTGGCAGCAGCTGACCTGGGAATGGCAGGCCAACCAAGTTAACCAACCTTAAATCTTAGCTCCACTTGCTACTTTTTCATTCCCCAATGGTTTGAAGAAATTTAAACGGTTGTGACTTTATATGTCACAGGCTTTGTCAAAGAGAGTGGTCTAAAGTCACTGTGCACAGACACCAAATGACCCACAGGCCACCTGCGAAGTGCACTCAGAAGCTGACTCAGAAGCTGACGTGGCTACAGGCTGTCACATGTTTAAAAGGCAGGTGCTCTCCAGAGGCCTTCATTGCCATTGTAAGGACCCTGGTAGAAACCGTTCCTTAGTGAGGCTCTGAAAACACTGTACACACGTGTGGACTCAGGACAGTCACACCTGCAGCCGACATTTAGAAACAAACTCTGTGACCACACATGCTCAAACAATCTCTTCTGAACCAACGAAGACTTTCTTAAGAAATGTTTGAATTTTATTGTCACCTTCTCCCCGAGAAGTGGAACACACAATCTTGCACACTTTCTTTTGAATGGCTAGACTTAGACAATTTATCGACACTTCCTTCAGCCCCCACACCACACTGAGCTCCAGCGGGTCTTTGTTTTAAGGTGAACCAGGTTTCTGGCTCTTCCCTGTGGAGAAGTTACTTTCAAGTCAGTGAAAGTTCTTGGCCCATGATTAAAAGTCTTTGCCAATTAGTACTCGACAACTTCAATTCGGTTTCTTCTGGTTCGAGATGAGCCTAATAAGGCTGTGATGAAAGGGCAAAAGGCACCGAGAGCCAAAAGCGGATTAATGAGCTCCTCGATGTATTTGTCTTCCTAACAGCTGAACTGTTACAACTATTGACACTCTTCAAAAGGTTCCGCTCTGAACCCTGTCCAGGCACTGCAGGCTCCAATGGACATCTTCAAACCCAGAGAATGGAGGAGCAAGAGCTTCCCCTGTGTGATGCCAAAACCAACAAAGGCCCATGGATCAGGTAATGAAACTTCAGCTTTTCCCCCTTTGAGATTTATTTACTGGCAGCTGACAAGGGGCAAATTCAGCTCGAATTGTGCAGTCAAGGCCCTGTCAAGCTTTCAGAGGCACCCTTGTCTTGAAGCACCTTCAGGACTGGCATTTCACTCAAAAGCCCTCGGCACTGGTCCTTAACAGCTTATGACATCACAAAGGACACTCCAGACAGATGCCTACATGGCATCCTGCAGCATTTTAAAAGAGAATTAGTGGTTTTAATTATGGTCGTAGTATGAAAGGGAACCATGCAAGCTCCACGGGAGACCTTTGATCAGCCCCTTTTGCTAGTACAATGCCACGGAACTGTGACTATTCCTGGTAAGGGGCCTTTTCTTGCTGAATGACTCACCAGTGATCTTTGAATGCAGACAAGCTTCTAGCCCTCCCTCTTCATTAGTGAGCATTTCTATACAGGGCCTATATAGTGCCTGGAGTCTCGGAGCGCACAATCGGGGAAGAATCCCTACGGATGCTGGCCTCCTCTTAGGAAGTGCTGAAGGACTCCGAGTGACTTTATTCATTAAAACAGGTTGCTATTAATTAACTGTCATAATAAAATAAAGAACTATTATTATTTGCATTTCTTACTAGGTTCCCTTTAGCAAGATGTATAAAAGATGCCTGTAACAGAAATGAATTTACGGAGCGACTTCCCCGCCCCCACTCTTGCCCACACCCTTTGTGCATCTGGGCAGCTAGCTACCTCCTAATTATTGGGTAGATCTGGGAATCCAAATACAAGGAAAACATAAATATGAAATTAATTAAGGACATGTTAAGTGCCTTTTAATTTGCCTGTTTCGACAGCGGACAGAAGCAAACATGAAATCACCTTTCCTTTTCAGTGAAATTTGCCTGTTTCGACAGCAGACAGAAGCAAACATGAAATCATCTTTCCTTTTCAGTGAAGGCCGAATGAAGACGATAAAACTCAAAGTTTAAAAAATCACGTACTTGGTTTAAAGTACAAAGTTTCTGACTAACAATCACAGTTAACTGAAGCAAAAGGAATTCTAATGAGGTGTAACAAGAATTGGTTTCAGAGACCATCTCACTTTCAGGAACTGGAAAATGCCTTGGGTCTGGAATGCGTATTTTAAGACTATCTTTTTGAATGAATCCCAATAATCACAGACCTCAGGGTCAAACGTCTTAGGTCTGTGGAGACAGTTCCTTCATGTCTAGAACCTACCACGGTCCTTGGATGTTTCTGTTCATTAGTGCAGATGTTTCTGAACGCTTCTCAAGGAAATGCTAATTTGGCATGAGATAAACACACTTTTGCATAAGGCATACATTGTAGCCATGAACTTATTTCTGCTGTTCCAGGAGATAACTGAAATTTCTACTCTTCTGATACACTTTCTTTACTGGAAGGAAAAGCGTTTGCTCTTTGGCACCTCTGGAAACAGAACGTGAGCAGGGCAGCCACCATCGCCGGCTCAGACCGTCTTTCTATTTCTTAGACTTCGCAGTTCTCGTCTTAGGTGCTTGAGAGCAGCGATGATGTCTGCTCGCTGGGGGTCAGTCTGTGCTTTCTGAGTGTAGAGACGGAAATGTCTGATGGTTTCAGACAGCAGGACTTCAGGGTCTGTGGTTGTCCCTGGAAGGCGCAGCATCCGCTCACAGGCGATGGCGTAGTTCTTGTGCCAATTCACTGGGTGTTCCTCTTGCAAGTATACGATCTCCTTATAAAGCTGAAAGACAGCAAGTGTTGGGATTCCATTGTTATCCTGGTAGATTTTCTTGTTTCAAAACCAGAAAACAGAGGAATTAATAACACAAGGAAAAAAAAATCCAAGCAATCTACAGTAGAATCTAATCATTGCCAGGCCATGCAGAAAATACAGGATGCTCCGTAATTACAACAGTAGCAGGAGGCAAACGTGCTTCAGCTAAAACTGCTTCTGGGGCTTTGGATGCTGCAGGACCCCAAGACACACTGTGTCAGGACAAAGCGCTCTTCCTCCAGAAAGATGTTCTGGGAAAGGATTTACTTCTAACAGGAGGAAAGCTATTTACTCAACAGGCCGAGCGGCTAAACCTCTAAATTTAGCTGCTGGAAAAAAAAAAAAAATCTGTCTTTAATAGACAGTGTAGAAAAAGAACTTGGCAGAATTAAACTTCTGTTTCACATTATTAATGTGGATTTTTCTCTACATGGAACAACAGCAGTCTTAGCAACAATCCAGTGCAAACAATTCTATTGTTATCAAGTGTACAGAATCAAGATCCCCAACAAGGGCAATGACGAAAATCTCCACACTTCCTTACAATTTTCTTCTTCATAGCCCAAATCCTGCCCACAGAAACTCAGAATTTTGATTTCCCGACTACAGATATAGTATTAACTGGATGCAAGTGGAATCAAAACATCCATCCATTTATTTATTGATTGATTGAGTGTGTGTGTGTGTGCGCATGTGCGCCATAGTGCGCACGTGGAGTTCAGAGGACAACTCCTGGGAGCTGGCTCTCTCCTTCCGCTATGTAGGTTCTGGGATCAAACTCAGGTCCTCAGGTTTGTTAGCCGTTACCTGCTGAGCCATCTTCCCAGCTGCGCAGAATCTTGATAATGAATTTCCCAGAGGGAATGCATGAACACCTAATGAATGAGCCGGGGTGGAGACTAGTTGGCACAGCGGAACATGGCGCTTCCTTCTTTAGGAACTTCACCGCCATGGTAGCACTGGTGACTTAGGGGTACCCCCAGTAGGATGAGGACAGACCAGACAGTGCTTTTGAATAGGGTTGTGTTCACAGTATCTTGTAATTGACATGGACCAATTACACCATCTTTTCCCATCTCCTCCAAAGTAGCCAAGTGAATGCCCACTGTAAGACAGCATCCTTCTCAGGCCTGTGGCTGTCCCTTGGAGACTTGGAAACCCCATCTGTCCTCCAGCTCCTCTCAGCACTGCTTCCCTTTCACACGGGTGACTCACAGCTGACATTTATGTCGGAGTGAGCTTAAGCCCTGACCCTCTTAGCTGCCAGACAGAACTCTACAAGCTGCCTTCCAAAATCAACTCCCTGGCTGTTCTTGAGTGGGGTGCCCTGGAGGACTCTGCCTTTGCCCCGGGGCCACCTCCTTATGGACCAGCCTCCCTCCCATCACTTTCTAGCGCTACCATCTATTTGGCTAGCTCATCTTGATGTTCCAGCATCTCTTCCCAGCACTCGGGCTCAGCTCCCTGGGTCTCATAGCACGTCTGTCAGCACACATGAGACGATCCGAGACTGTGGAGTGGACCATGCTCAACATCCTTTCTGTAGCCTGCGACCTTTGTGACAGCAGAGATAAGACCGTATCTAACACAATATATGATATTGAGCAGGTGTTCAATAAAGGCTTGGAGTGAAGAATGAACAAAAGTGAGTTAATATTTAAAACTTAGGAGCAAAATAAGTCATGCCAATCGAATGCCATGCTACTTTAACTCAGCAGCAAGAAAGGTGCTGGCTGAGTAGAACCCTAGCAGTCCAGAGAGATGGACTTGGGTGCTCAGGTATGCAGAGTCTGAGCTCTGCGCACAGATCGTTACCAGGATCTGTTTCTATACAGCAAACTGGCTATGTCTGTCGTGTTAGAAGAGACCAGTGCTAAGTCATAGGAAACCAGAGTCTCGTCACCACAGTGCACACAAGCCTCTCTCCATGCTTCTCCTGAGGAGAGCGGAGCTGTGTCTTTGGAAGGTGCTGGGCTTCCCAAGGCCAGTCAGAAGACAGACTCTTTCTGTGGCTCTTCTCTGTCCTCTGCCGGCCATGGCCCATGGTTTCTGGAGCAGAGAGGGTGACAGCGCAGAATTTGTCTTAGTAAAGTCTTTCTGTTAGTGTCCTCCAGCTTCAACGCAGAGCCACAGACCCTGGCTGGAAACAACACAGGCTGCCCCGAGGGAAGAAGCTGAGACATCGGCAGGGCTGCACTCCTGCACCCTGCAGAATTTGCTCTTTCCCTTGCCAGTTTCCAGAACCTTTGCACCTACACAGTTCACAGCTCCTTCTTCCATTCCCTGGCCAGGGATACCATGCCTGAATCTCCCTCTCTCTGGCTTACCCTATATAAGGCCCCCATGATCATACTGGGCCCAACTGGTTAACCCAGGATAAACAATCTCAAGTCCTTTAACTCAGCCATCGCTACAGACTGCCTTCTGCCACAGAAGGTAGTGGATAGGCAGTGTGGGGTAGGATTCTGTTTACCGTTATTCTGATTACCATGGCCCTTTACCTTAAACATTGCTTATGACACAATTGGATATTTCCCCCATATGTGCTACGTTATAATGCTCAAGATAAGATGGACACCAGAGAATCAAACTACACATCCTATCTCCACTCTGGTCACTTCTGCCCCCACCCCCAGCAGATGCGCTTCACCAAGACTGCGACATACTTTATATGCATGAGTGTAGAGTTGTGCTTTCACGTCTGGAGGCACCGTGGCGGTCTCTGCCAGGTTAAAGATGAAGAACGGCGTCTTCATCCTAGGGATGGGAGGAAGAACGCTCGTTAGAATCACAGCACGCACGAAACCCTTTCTGTGTGTTCTTCATTCTCCCGTGTGCGTGGAAATTAACTCGGAACCAGCAGCAACCCAAGGCCCTCACTCACTCAACACAAAGCTCCTCAAAGCCCCCCAAGGCTCAGCGCTCGCTCTCAACACTGAAGATGTTGGGGGAATGTTCCCCACAGATGTGTGCCACTGTTCTGGAGGAGGAGCCAGGGATGGGGAATGGCTGGGTTTGTCAGTGCGTCCCTAAAGGTGCCAATCACAATCGCTTGCGCCATGTGCAACCACTTCTTCCAAAGTGGCTGGATTCTCCGAGCACACAAACATCCCAATTGTGTTTAGCACACCAATTAAAGCAATACCTGCTTGAATAATGACCTGCTTTCTTCTTCTACGCGGCCGTCTCCCAGCTTTCCCACATTCGGTCACAATGAACAACTGTGCAGTGTATCTTTATCAGGTTTGCAATGCGAGTACTGACCCGGGACTAGACTGAAAACTTCAGGCTGTTTTCTAACTTTCTCAAAAACATGCTGGCACAAGTTATAGTCCAGCTATTTTGTAAGGATTAAATTGGAGTTGTAGTTCTTTACTTAAAAATCATTTTTATTCGATTTGTTTTAAACTTACTTTATGTGTATGTGGGCACAGGGCTACACGTGCTACAGTATGGAGGTCAAAGGATAGCTTGCAGGAGTCAGTTCGCTCTTTCTACCACACAGATGGTGAGGATCAAACTCACGTTGGTACATCTTTACCTGCTGAGCTGTCCTGCTGGCCCAAGGAGCTATATTTTTTTATAATTCTTTTTTAAAATTTATTTATTTTTTAATTTTATATGTATTTGTGTTTTGCCTCCATGTATGTCTGGCTGAAGGTGTCAGGACCCTTAAAACTGGAGTCATAAACAGAGATGAGCTGTCAGATGGGAGCTGGAAATTGACCCCAGGGTCCTCTGGAAGAGCTGTCAGTGCTCTAAACCTCTGAGTCATCTCTCCAGTCCCATCTAATACTTATTAAATCTTTAAACACAAATGATTTATACCATAACTCAATTCTCAGAACATAATCTCTGGAATAGACTGGGCACCAAGATATTTTTGCAGAAGGATGAACTCCATATGCATGAGGGGCACCTCTCTGTATTGCTTAGGAACTTTTGTACTAATGTTTTGGACCAAGTCTACTAGTGTTATTTTACTTTAAGTTTTACATGTATATGTTCTGTGTCTGTGCGAGCCTGCATGCCCTATGTCCAATGTGGCCATCAGAGGACAATTACAGACGTCGGTTCTCTTTCCAGCCTGCGGTTCCCAGGATCGAGGTCAGGTCACCAGGCTCAGCAACAAGCGCCTTTACCTGCTGAGTCATTTTGCAGGCCCTTGTTGGTTATTAAAAAATGACAAAGAGAAGCAGTAGCACTAAGAAGCGATCTGTATGAATCAGTGCGACCCTCTCTCTGAACAACAGGGAAGGATAGCACCTTTACTGTCACAGTAAGGACTGTTATCTTTTCACGAAGTCTCCCCAGCGGGCTGCACTCTGTGAGAACAGGAACTGTGGCAGGAACTGTGCCGTATGCGTGTGCAGTTCCGGGCCTGGCCTCTGCTCAGTGTTAACTGATGCTCTCATCAACTGGCACGGCAAAAACGGAGACGTGGCTTGACCGCTCAGCCCCACCTGGTCTCTCCTCCTTCCAATGGCTTAGCTGGAGCACAAGTATTGGAGGGAGGGGCGCCGCAGGCTATATTGAGCTTTGGATTCCATCACTGTCATTAAGTGCCCCAGGGAAATCCGTCCACCTCATTCTTTTATAAACTGGAGATTACAGCGCTTCATGGGTTATGAGACGAGATTATGCACACATAACAATAATAATGTCTTGAACAAAATAGTTGTCCATAAGTTATTTTTATTTCCACTTGTCCATGTTCCCAGAATGAAAATTGTCATGGGCTATTTCTTTGATATATTAAAAACAGCTGACAGGGGCTGGAGAAATGGCTCAGAGGTTAAGAACACTGCTCTTCCAGAGGTCCTGAGTTCAGTTCCCAGCAACCACAGGGTAGTTCACAACCATCTATAATGAGATACAGTGCCCTCTTCTGGTATGCAGGCATACATGCAGGCAGAATACTGTATAGATAATAAATAAATCTTTTGTTTTTTTTTTTTTTTTAAAAAAAACAAAACAGCCAACAACTACTAAAATGTAGATCAGTTACCTTGCTTGCCACATCTCCTCATTGGCCACGGATTCCCATGAAGATGGATCAAATCTGTAGTTATAAGAAAAACAGCATCCTTTCATCAGCTACATTACAAACACATAATGTTTGCTTTACAATCTTATAAGGCCATGGAAACAGGCTGGCTTCTGATGTATTGACAGTGACCACACCAAAGGTTTTGCATTGTAGCAGGCATGCCTACTAATTCTTAATCCTGCCTCAAGGGAGCAGAGGAAGGGGGAAGAGGCTGTAGGCATTGGGCAGCTGCTCCTGAGATGTGAGGTGACAAAGTGAGACACAGGCCACACTAAGACACAGCCAAGAGCAAGTGTGAAGAGAAGCTTCACTAAACCCTGCTGGGCTGCTTGAAGAATTCTGGCCAAACAACCATTAGCCAGAATTTTATATTTAAAAAATTGTAACAAAAATATATTTAAAATTATATGTAGTTGTTTAAATATAATGGAGCTAAAGAATGATATGCACATGTATTCTTCATCAGCTATCTGAAGAAAGTGTAATTTTCACCATGTACATCAGGATGGTCTTGAACTCACAACCCTTCTGACTGTCTCCCGAATGCAGGATCTGAGGCATGCACCACCATAGCCAGAAAACTGCTATTTGCCAACATTTCTTATGAACAACAATGTGCTGTTGGCTCGCTGTGTCTCAAAAATCTCATAGCTCCCGCTGATATGATCTTTTTTCTTGCGCCTGAATTAAACAATAGGATATCTGATGTTAAATAATCTATTAATCTAAATATATTTTTATTTAATTGTATGTGCGTGGGTGGTGGATGCACATGAGCATAGGTGGCTGTGGGGGTCAGAAGCCGACCTTGGATCCCTGGAGCTGGAGTCACAGGTTGCTATGGAGTCACCACATGTGGGTGCTGGGAACTAAAGCTGAGCCTTCTGCAAGGGCAGGAGACACTGTTAACCAATAACCCATTTCTCTAACTCAATAACACATAATAATAATAATAATAATAATAATAATAATAATAATAATAATACAAATAAAACAGATAATGGGGCAGTTTGTCTAGAGGGACTTATTTTCCATAGGTAAGGGTAAACTTTATGTAGAGATGCTCGGGAAGAGATGAACAACGCCCTAGGCAGGACAACAAGGTTGATGACAACCACGGGAAAGGTTCTCAGATTCAGCCTTCCTTACAGAAACTGACTGCTTATCTTCCTACTTTTGTCATGGGGACTGAACACTCCACCCTACCCACGTGCTCGGAAAGGGCCGTGTTCCCGAGGGCTAGACATGTCTGCACTCCTGCAGGAGTATGGCAAGTTCACACATGTGGAAACCGTCCAGTAATGGGGGTCCTCCTCTGCCTTACTGCAGCTCATGAGTCCCTTCTGCTCACAGCATAAGAAAACATAGGATGCTGGACCATGCAGTGTCATGGCCTGAAAGCAGAAGGTGCCCTGCACCAAACTCTTAGAGACCCCACTCGCCCACAGCCTCCCTTCCCTCTGATGCCCTAGACAGGAGAAGAAATCATCTCTTTCTGTTGATGTTTTATGATCTTTTGTGGGTGGAAAATGATATTAATAAAGAAACTAAACAAAAAATTAAAAGGCATCTCAAGAAAGAAGTATGGTAGGACAGGCCTGTGACCCCAGCACTGGGGGCTGAGGCAGGATGACCCTGAGTTTGAGGCCAGCCTCCAGAGTAAGAACTTGCCTCAAAAACCCAAAAAACAAAAAGGTATCTCCAAATGTAGCCTTTTTTTTCAGACATACAAAACTGCTATATGTTAAAAACCACACCTGCGCTCATACCCTCCGTATTCCTCCGTCCAATTATAGATACTTCTTGTGCGCTTAATCCACTCCTCTGGGTTGAATGCAATCCTTGAAGGAACTAACTTGTCACAGGAACCCCAAGGCCAAAGTGAATAAGCCCTTTTCCAGGTTGGGTCACCTTCATGAATTCCTATGCAAACAAATGTTTCTTTTCTGTTCAAAAGAGAAGAGCAAAGAATTCTAAATGTTCCATTTCTTTAGTCCACAGAAGGTCATTTTGGATTCCATAAGCCTTAGTTATTTATTTGTGAACATGTTGTTCTACTGAAATCTTTCCCAAGTACAGTGCATGAAACTTATTTACTGTGAAATAAAACAAAACGGAAAACTGTAGGAAGGAACAAGCAGAAACAGATGAGAACTCTTCCTGCCTCTGATTCTAAAACAGCGACCTTATCACCTGGAACACTGGTAGGGCATCCTGTCACGTGCAATGCTTTCGTTGATATCCCTTCTCATTTTACAGGGAGAGCTAAGTCTCCATGTTCCTTGCGAGTCCACTTCCTATTTTCAGGGAGAACTAAGTCTCCCTGTTCCCTGCAAGTCCACGGTCCTGTACTATCTCCTTTGTCATCTCTGTGCTGACTGTTAGCACTTGCACGTCTCCCTGAGAAGCCTGGCAGCATCCCGTACAGGTGCTCTGTCCCTGCATTAACTTTGAATGCTACACAGCATGAGGTTAACACATAATAAATACTGGCTGGAATTAAATTAATCAGATGTGGTAACTGTTAGGAATCTTACCGCCTACAAAAGTTAGAAACGGAAGTGGCTAAAACAGTAGTTTTCTTCCTACTTGTGGTTAAGTAGAAAGGGTGTGAGAAGTTATTTGAAAGAAAGTGACTTTGATAACTTTGAAAGAAGGCAATTTGCCAGCCTGGATTTCATATTTCCCCCCTCACGCATATTGCCTCCATGATTTGGGAACTTATGTAACTCCTGGTGTCATCTCATCTGCCTGGTCCGCCTGGTCCGAGGGCTGGTGAAAGCTGTCTGAAGCTCAGCCTCGGTGAGAGCCGTCACTCTGGGGAAGATGTGCTCCAGCTGTATTCAGCCAGGCTCTGGGAGGAACCCAGGAGCAGCCATCTGAGGCCCTGATGAGGAAATGTCCAGAAGGTCCTGGAAAGAACCCAGAATCAAGGACCCACCAAACCAGCAGGTGCCTATCCTCACTCTCCTCCCAGCACTGAAACCAGAGGGACAAAGAGAGATCCCAGTCTCCCTGAGGTTGGAAGGTAGGTGTGTGTGTGTGTGTGTGTGTGTGTGTGTGTGTGTGTA
>NW_004949203.1:136157-138996 GCF_000317375.1 Microtus ochrogaster
TTTTTTTTTTTTTTTGATTTCTCGAGACAAAGTTTCTCCATGTTAATCCTAGCTGTCTTGGAACTCACTCTGTAGACCAGATAGGCCTCAAACTCACAGAGATCCACCTGCTTCTGCCTCCCAAGTGCCGGGATTAAAGGCATGCACCACCACCACCCACTTCTCATTTCTTAAAGAATGCTGAGTGAACACCCACAGGCAAACTTAATGGCTCCTTGTCTATGTTCCTGGAGTGCTAAGCTCACAGAGTCAATAACCTATTTATGGGCACAAGTCTCTCTGGCCTGCCTCACACTTCCTCAGAAGAACTTCTCACATCGCTGCACACAGCCAACCAGACCAAGATCCACTGCGATCTGGACCCGAGCCCCACTTACCTGTGTATTGCCCAACAGAAGCTGTACCAGAACAGATATTTGAAAATTTTTGAAGCAGGATTAAACGAAACTAACAAAAATGCCCATTTGGGAATGCTACTGGCTTCTGAATATACTAATTTAGTGCTATTCTCCCAGCATATTGGTGCCTATTCCTTCCTATCACTCCACAAGCTACCGAAAACAGGCTTAGCAGCACACTGCAAGGCTACATTTTGTGTCCTTACCAAGGATAATTTGACATTGGAATTCATAAAAAAAAAAATTTTAAGCCCTCTTCACAAGAAAAAAAAAACAAAACTCGAAACAAATCCTTGTTTTTCAAGCTCATGACACCCCACGCATCTCAGACAGAAGCAGCGTGGAGCTCACCTCCGAGGACGCACTCATACTTGACCTCGACTACAAACCACCTTGTGTTCTCAAGTATGGAATCCACAGTTCTCTTACTTTAGTCTCAGCCAGCATAAACTGTAGGTCTTTTTCTTATTTATAAAAATGTTTTGTCCTTTATAAAAACGCTGAAGCTATTTTTAGACAGTGATTATTCCTGAAAAAAAAATGCTTTCTACTTAAAAGGGGGCCACAGTGCTGATCAGGAGGGAACCGTAATTGCTTGCGATCCACCTGCAATGATTTCAAGTAGGCAGGCACATCTCCAATTTCTCAGAATTGTGCTAAGATCTTATTTGCTGTTCTTGCTAATCTGTCTTTATTTTTCTTTTACCCAGAACAATAACATTTACTTCTGCCTGGCCTCATTTATGCACAGATATTCAATTTAATTACAAAGATAATCTCACCGGTGACAGGGAAATAGGTAGAAAATTGGTCTTTTGGATGAGGCACAGCTGCTTCAGAAACAGTTTTAGAGACGCTTACGATTTTAGAAAAGCTATTATATGAAAAGAATGCTTACTGTTTATTCATCTCAAGAAAGTGATAAAGACTGAACGTGACCACTCCACTGGGTAATACTCCTTCCACAGGGCTCCACCGGTCCCCAGGGAAGCGCACGCCAGGGAGATGCCTTGCCATCTTGGGTAAATACCAGTCATAAGTCAACATCTGTCAGAGAGACCACAGGGAACCACACCTCAGTACATGCTGTGAAATATCAGCTTCACCCACATCCATGCAAAGCTTCTAAAATGTAGACATATACTCATTACATGATTGGAAAAAAAATAGATTCAAGCAAACCAAGGATGCACTGCTATGCCTTTAAGAAGGACAATTCTTAGGTTTCACGTCGTAAGAGGTGACCACTACCCTGGCTCTACCTCATCTCCATGAGTCTGCCAACTCCCAGATAATGGTCCCCATCGTAGACTTAGAGAAGCAGCAAAGACCCAGCCCTCGGAAGCCCTTCCACCTCCCCACCCTCTGTGCCTACCTCTGGTCTAGCTCTACACCTACAACTCACTAGCCTGAGCTCCCAGAGGGAAGGGATTGTGTCTTTTCATCTCTGTGCACCTAGCACACAACAGTGCTCCAATTATTTGAGCTGTAGTTGAAATGTCTTTGATGGTTAGACCAAATAACCTAGCAAATACCCGAATATAACATTACTACACTCTTCTCTTCTTAGTGTTGCTCACTCAAAATGGATAAGATATAATCTCTGCCCCTGAGAAGCTCATTTATATAATAACCTGGGCCTCAAAGCTGAAAACCTTTTTGGATAAATTAGCTAAATTTACTAGTAGTCCCCAACTAATTACATATCCTTATACATTTTTAATTTTGTTTGAATTTTGAAGCAGGGTCTTTAATTACAAAGACAATCTCACTGGTGACATAGGCTAGCTTCAGACTTTTTCTGTTTTGTTGGGATGGGGTCACTCTGGCTCCTCTAGAATTCACTTTGTAGATTAAGCTGGCCTTGAACTCACAGAGATCTGGTTGTCACTCTCAGGTCTCCCGAGTGCTGGAATTACCGCGCCCAGATGGCCTCAGGCCCTGATCCTCCTGCTGTGGCTCCTGAGAACTGACTCAGTTTCCAGGTATGTAATCTCAACTAATGTGACCACAACTAGACTCACATGTCTTTTCATTAAAACAAATTATCAGAAAAAAAAATCACTTTTAATTGTATACTTAATTCTGTATTTTCATAGAAAAGACTCCGTTTACATTTTGAATATGATCATCTAACCAACTGTGCTCATATTTTACTTACCTTGTATAAGTCATTCAACTAACAAATGACAAATTAATTTTAAAAGTATATATTTTATAATTCAAAGATTTTATTACTCAACAGTCTCAGTACTTGGGATTATTCACATTAATTGAGCAATATGCTATGAACTTAATATTCCTCAGTTAATTCTCATAATAACCTTACTATAATTCTATCAGATGCCACTGCTGATCCATGAATAGCTACTATCTTCTTCTTCCTCTTCCTCCTCTTCTTCTTCTCCTCCTCCCCCTCCCTTCTCCTTTTCTTCCTCTTC
>NW_004949203.1:139096-142566 GCF_000317375.1 Microtus ochrogaster
TTATTATTATTATTATTATTATTATTATTATTATTATTATTCTTTCTCCTCCTCTTCCTTCTTTTTTACAAACACACTCCCGATTACAATAAATTCTCTGTCTGTGAGCTAGGCAAGTCCTACCAACTCAGCTACACTCCCAGTCCAGGAAAACTGTTTTAATAGTACAGTTTTTAAAAAGTAATCACTTTCTTCTTTTTTAAAAAAAACTCAATTTTATGTGCATGTGTATTTTGCCTGCATATATGTCTGTACCATGTACATGCCTAGTGCCCAAAGAAGCCAAAAGCAGGTACTGGATTCTATGGACCTGGAATTACAGATGCTGTGAGTTGACAGATGGATGCTGGGAATCCAGTCTGGACTCTCTGGAAGAGCAGTCAGTAGAGGTCTTAAAAGGTGAACCATCATCTACTCTGGTCAGACATCACCATTCTTACAAGCTCCTAACACTTTTCTGTCATAGGATTAATAGTGTACATAAAAATTCTATAGCTATGTTGTAATTAATAATTTCCAATTTAAATGAAATGTTTACTTGCCCACATTTTTTATATCAATTTAATTTTCATAAGCTGGCCAATGTACAATGTTATTTGCTTGGTGAACTGGCTAAACATAAAAACCTAGGCTGTCATTTGACTGTCGGGTGAAGCATATTGATAAACAGCTTAAATGAGGAAGAAACAAGTTATAAATGAGCCCCAAATACACAGGACTGATGTGGGAAGGTCATTTGTTTATCTGTTGATTTCACTGGTTAATAAAGAAACTGCCTTGGACATTTTCATAGGCCAGCCCTTAGGTGGGTGGAGTAGACAGAACAGAATGCTGGGAAGAAGGGAAGTTAGGCAATCGCCATGCCTTTCCTCTCTGGGACAGACGCCATGGATCCAGCCGCCAGGTCAGACATGCTGAATCTTTCCCGGTAAGACACCACCTCGTGGTGCTACACAGATTATTAGAAATGGGTTAAGCAAGATATGAGAGTTAGCCAAGAAGAGGCTAGATATAATGGGCCAGGCAGTGTTTATAAGAATACAATTTGTGTGTTGTTATTTCAGCTCCTACTACACAGGACTATGATATCCTCATTTTAAGGATGATTACAGACGGTAGTATACATTGGTAATTCCAGCACTTGTGAGGTCAATGCAGGAGGACAGGGAATTCCAGGCTACCTTGGTCTACACTGTGAGACCCTGTAAAAAGCAAAAAAAAAAAAAAAAATTTCTTCTCCCCATAGAAAACCCACCAAAAATGATTACAAAAAGTTTACCCAACCATAATTTTAAAAAGAGCTTATCTGTCTGTTTATTGGATGAATCATACCATTTGCCCAGACTGGTTTCAAAGTCACAGGCACATGCATGAGTGATGTATTGAAAGGTTGCTATATGCCGAGGATGTTTTTCTTATACTTACTTCTTGATCCACTAGGGAAACATCCGGCCTCAACCCCTCACAGTAATGCAAGTAACGGAGAGAATTCCCTGGCAAGTCTCCCCTGAGTAAGATGATTGCATCACGAGGCATGGAGTCCAGGAGATTTCGTGCAAACTGATCGATCACATTATTGGTTCTTTGGTCACAAATGCTAAATAAAAAGATTTTTCAGCAAATTAAAACAGTAGCACATTTCCACAACTGTAACAGGCCAGCTTTCTTGGCCATGCTTTCCTCCCCTCCCTCCCTCGCATCCACATGGAGTGCTCCAGGGTACCCCACACTGCTCTCTAGGAAGGTACACCACTGTGAGAACAGCTCACTAGCTCAGATTTTTGTTTATTTTATTTGAGACAGGGCTTCTCTGGGTAGCCCTGGCTGTTCTGTAATTAGATTTGCAGACCAGGCTGGCCTCAAATTCAGAGATCTGCCTGCCTCTGCCAAGCCCCATCTCAGCTTGTTTAGAGAGGTGCTAAGAGAAACTAGAGGAGAAAGGAAAGCCAGCTGCATTACTTCCACCAGTTGATAATCATTCCATATAAAGCAAACAGTCTGTCTCAGTATAATTCTCCACCCCAAGTAACCCAATTCCAGTTACCAAAGTAGTTTCTGACCACGTAGAATTAAGGTATTTCATCTTAATTCCATTTCCTCCAAAAGAACAGTCAGAAAAGCAAGCGGAAGTCTGCTATTTCTGACAAGAGCTGATATGGCACCTGTGTGACTTGTGTCTTGCTGAGGCTTCCCACCACCTTCCCCCCCTTAAGGCTTCCTGAGGTGGCCTTTCCTTGGTGGTCAGGTCACTGGGGATGAGAACATGGAGAAGGAAGTGACTGTCTGTGACTGCAGAGCTGCCGTAGCTCCAGCTGTTATCTACCCAAGCTAACTAGGCAGCACAGCTCCTTCTCAAGAAAGGCTTTCTAACGTCAAAGCAAAGGTGAATGAGTTCAGAGAGCAATGCATGAAAGGAGAAAAGGCTGAGAAAGGAAAAAGCACCAAAATGTAACAAAACAAACAGCAAGCCATGCCATTCTCCGTCCATCTGCATTCTGGGCCGAGAAGGTGCTAAGTGGAATCACTAGGTTGGTACCACAAGTCAAAGATGCTCTTCTAGAATAGAGCATCGCCCCGTCCTTGCAATCCAACAGCAATCGATGACTGCTTCCTGAGAGGAAGAGCCTTTGCTTTGCTAGTGACAGCTCACATTTTGTCACCAGGAAAGTTGCTATTTATTCCATTCTCTGGGGACAAATAGAAGAAAAAACAGAGAAACTGCTCAGTCTGTGCACATCACTGGTGTTGAGGCTGGACATCCCTCAAAGGCCTGAGCCAGGGGATGGACAGAAAGACTGAGATTGGGCTGGATAAAGTTTAGAGACTTCTTGGTACCACTGATAGGATGTATAGCCCATCTCACAAGGTGATGGGGATGAAGGCTTCCTTATGCAGCTTCCAGTCTGGAATTATAAAGAGACTTAGTCTTTCTTTTTTTTCTTAAAGATTTATTTATTGTATATACAGTGTTCTGTCTGCATGTGCATCTGCAAGCCAGAATAATAGGCCAGACCTTACTACAGATGGTTGTGAGCCATCATGTGGGTGCTGGAAATTGAATTCAGGACCTCTGGAAGAGAAACTTAGTCTTTAAAGTGAGGTTGTAAGGTTCTGCATAATATGGCACCATGGAGGCTGCTTCTATGAAAGGCAGTGAAGGGGAGGTTCAGAATAAAACAAAAACAAAATCAGCCTTTATCCCAAAGACAGAAGCAGAGGAAGAGCTCTGGAAGCCTTCAAAGAAAGCAGCAAAGTGCTAGGAAAGGGCAGAAGCAAAGATGAACAGCTCACAATGATGCACAGCACACAATGATGCACAGTACACAATGTACAGCACACAATGATGCACAGCACACAATGATGCACAGTACACAATGCACAGCACACAATGATGCACAGCACACAATGATGCACAGCTCACAATGATGCACAGCTCACAATGATGCACAGCACACAATGCACAGACACAA
>NW_004949203.1:142845-159780 GCF_000317375.1 Microtus ochrogaster
GCACAAAATGATGCACAGACACAATGATGCACAGACACAATGATGCACAGCACACAATGATGCACAGCACACAATGATGCACAGCACACAATGCAGAGCACACAGAAGCTAGCGGGACATTTCTGGTCACTCTGCGCCTTGATGTGGGATGGGATCAGGGGCAGCATGGCTCTCAGGAGCCTCAAATCCAGGTGTGGGGTTTGGTAAAACAGTAATTCCCCCCAGCGAACTGGTCAGCCGAAAAAAAGCCCCATTTTGTCATATTGTATGACTCAGAGGGCACTGGCTGGGCATGGCCACAAAGAAGCCATTTTTAAAATCTGAGCTACCCTGAAACATTCACAGGTCACAGAAGGCTTAATGTGACCTACCACAGCCTCTGCATTGGAGAAGGTGAGAGAGGAAGCTGTGGAGAAGAGGAGGGATGGACACCGCTGACAAAGGAAGGGGAAGTGGCAGGAAGCTGGGTTTCAGTCTGGGAAATGGTGAGGAGCGGGGAGAGGGGAGGAGAGGGAGTGAGCATGTGTGTCAGAGGTAGAGCCCATCAACAGAATTACCCTGGGGTTTGGCAGTCCCAAGCCTGAGGTGTCAGCGAGGTCAAGATCTAGAGTTAGCTATCTTTGTTCATTGTGGAGCCTGAGAACTCTGAGGTTCCAGGGGTGTCCACTGCTGTACCCCTCCAGCAGGGGACTCAGGCAGAAGGCTGTGAAAGGAGGAAGGCAGGCCCTCTGCTGTGCTCATGTCAGTGCTGTTCCTGCATCCCACACTGCCAAGACACTGGGAGCACCATCTCAGTCTCAGGGTGAGGCATCTTCCCAGCACACAGACTGCAAAGCCAAGTGTGGCCAGCAGAGGGCCCTAATACACAAAGAAGGCAAATGGCTGCTGTGAGGACCGCTCTGGAGGACACTGGACGCTTGTTCAGTACTGACTCCTCCACAGCAAAAACAAATACAGGAGCCAACAAGTTCAAATGGTCCTGTCCCATGTATAAGTGGAAGTTTCCAATTCTCAGGGACCCCAAAAGAAGCTGTTGTAACACACCTTATTCCCCCACCAAAAGGTTCTTCTCTTTTTTTCCTACACTTAGCAGAATTTTTACTGTATTTCAAGAATTTTCAAATATTTTTAATGGGCTGGCAAGATGGCTCAGAGGGTAAAGGATTTGCTACCAAACCTGATGACCTGAGTCTGACCCCGAGTGCCCTAAGATCTGATGGAGGAGAACCACGCCCTTCAAGGTGTCCTCTAACCCCCAGATTTAGGCTGTTGCATGCACATATCTCCTCCCAGCTCAAAATAAATAAAATACAATTAAATCTTTTTAAAGAAAGTATTTAAAAATAAATGGTTTTATTTGCTATTACCTTTTACACACTCATCTAATTTTATTACATATATTTTCCATTGGGGGGCAATACATTTTTTGCTTTTTATCTCCTCTATCTCTTCCTCCCTTTGTTTACATTATTAGCTTTTAAAATATTCTCAGCTGGCAGTGGTTGTGCACGCCTTTAATCCCAGCACTCAGGAGGCAGAAGCAGGTGGATCTCTGTGAGTCTGAGTCCAGCCTGGTCTACAAGAGCTAGTTCCAGAACAGCCAGGACTATACAAAGAAACCATGTCTCAAAAAACAATACAAAACAAAATAAAAACATTCTCTTACGTTTTTATTTTCATCCTTTCTCACATTTGTCTGATTTTGGACCAGGTCTCTTCAGTACTGAGGAAGCTCCGCCATTGTTACTTCCTTCTCTTCTCCCCCACAAGGCTCTTCTTCACTACACTTCTTTCTCCTTTCTTTTATTTAATCTTGCCCCCACCTTTTTCTCTCTTCTTGATTTCCTTCCTTTAGTATGTCCACACTTATTCTAGATAGTTTTTTATTTTGCTGTCCATTTTCCACAGTATGGTCATGTTCGGGTCTGAGGTCACTGGCAATGCTGTAGTGGACTTAGTGGTTTTACGTGGATTTATGTATTCTGTATGGTTTGCTGCTGCTGCTGCTGCTATAGCAGTGTGTTTCCTTCTCACTAAATGGCACTGAGGACTGAGTCTTCGAGAGTAGGCTTCTCTATAAGATATTTCTCCAAAATCCAGAAGACATAGCCAAACCAATCGCTGTAAGAATTTACTGCAGAGATGCAGGGAACATGAACATCAAACAATACGACCTCACAGGGATCCCAATTCCTCTACCAGTGAACTCACAGTCAGGCAGGTGAAATGCCAGGTAGATTTCAAAAGCTTTCTGGTAACAATGATGATCTAAAAGAAGAAACCAACTAACCCAAACCTAGAGAAAAAAGTTAGCAACCCAGAAAAAAAAAACAGTACACAAAAAGGATAAGAAAATGAGCAACATGGAAGAAAAAAATCAGCAAGAAAACAGATTTGTTAGACTGGGAAGGAAAACAAGCAGAAATGTTGGAAGAGAAAAACTCAATGGAGCAGGTAAAAAGCAGGGTGGAAAACATCACCAGCAGATTTGCCGAGGCCACAGTGACAGAAGAAAGACACACTGGTAAAGGCGCCCACCGACAGGGCCGATTGATGAAAGCAACAAAAGGGAAAGGAGAAAGCTAGCATGGCTATCCTGATGTTCAGTGAAGTGGAGGAAGAGATGAGGAAGGCTGCTGATGGTTAATAGAGAGCGACCCATCAAGAAAACGAAACAACTGTAAACACACAGGCATCAAATGTTGGGGAGCCACAAGTTCAAAAACAAGCATTAATGGAAATAAAAGTCTGGAGACAATGACAGAAGATGATTTCAACATCCCTCTGTCCCCGCTAGATAATCATCCAAAGTAAAACCCAGCGAGAAATGTCACAGTTAAACTACATCACAGATCAAATGGACGTAACAGATACATAGCAACAAAACACAGAATACATGTTCCTCTCAGCAGCTCATGGAACCTTCTCACAATCTAGACCATAAATCAAGACTTACCCAATACAAAATAATAAAAACCCTCTACCAGATCACAGTATAAGAAAACTAGAAATCAATGCAAGAAAATTAAAGAAGCCACAAATACAGGGAAACTGAACATTATACTCTTTAATGAACAGTGGGTCTTTTAAGAAGTCAGGGTGGAAATGAAGGAGTTCCTAAAATCAAATAAAAATGACAGCACGATTATCAGAACCTTTATAAAACGACTGACTAAGCCCTAGGCAAACCTACCAAGAGGTGGGGGACTGGCTCGTTGAAATTAATGTAATCAGAACTGAAAAGAGAAAATTAACACAGATCCCAACTAAACCCAGAGAACCATCATGGAATACTTTGAAAACTTATTTAAAAACATTAGAAAATTTAGATGAAATAGATAAAATTCTTAGGCCCATATGGCCTACCAACATAAACTTAAATATGTCCATAAAAATTGCTGAGATTGAAACAGTAATAAAAATCCTACTATCAAGAAAAGTTCTGTTGCCAGGCCATGTGGTGCCAACTTTAATCCCAGCACTCAGGAGACAGGCAGACAGATCTCTGGGAGTTAGAGGTCAGCGTGGTCTACAGAGTGAATTCCAGGACAGGCTCCAAAGCTACACAGAGTAATCCTGTCAAAAAAAAAAAGAAAAAGAAAAAGAAAGGAAAAAGCAAAACAACAACAACAACAACAACAAAAAGCCCTCTCCATATGAATTCGTTGGGGGAATTCTACCAAATCTTTAACACCCAATGTTCCTTAAACTGTTTTGTAAGACAGAAAAGGAGCGAGTGTTACCAAACTAAAACCAGATAAGGACAGCAAAAGAAGCTATAGAGCAATTTCCCTGGTGATCAAGGATGCAAAAATTCCCAATAAGCTTGTGGAAACTGGCTTAGTAAAGAGCACATACTGCTTTTGCAAAGGACCCTGGTCTGGTGGCTAGCACCCACAAGGTGCTACACTCACAAAGCCCTACAACTCTAGCTCCAGGGTGATCCAATGTCTCTGGTATCTGTGGGTACTTACGCTCATATGCAGATATCGCCCCATATACACAAAATTGAAAGTAAAATCATAAATCTTTTAAATTCTTAGAAACTGAATTCAAGAACACATTAAGAAAATCGTGTTACCATGGCTGAAATGTTTGAACCCTAGAGATGTAAGACTGTTTCAACACATGCAAATCAGTAAGTATAATTCAGTACAGAGACAGGGACAGAAATTGTATGATCATCTTAATAATAATCTTAACATATATCGTGCATCTTAATTGATGAACAAAAAGTCTTCATCAATGTTCAACATTCTTCCATAATAAAAGCCATGAAGTCATTAAGAATTGAAGGAAAGTACCAACATAATGGCTATATATGGCAAGCCTATAGGCGATGTTATACTAAGTGGGGAGAAATTGAGAGAATTTCCTCTAACATCTACAAAACAAGGGCTCTCACTCACTCCTCGCCAGTCTTATTCAATATAATTCTTGAAGTCTTAGCTACAGCAATAAAATAGCAGGAACACATAAAAAGCACACAAATAGGAAAGAAGAAGTCAATTTATCCCTATTTGTAGACAACGTAATTCTTCATTTAAAAGAAAATGTAGACCTGATAAATACTTTTAGCAAAGTTTCAGGATACAAAATCAGAACATAAACACTACCAGCTCTAAATGCCAATAATGAACTTGCTGAGAAAGAAATCAGCAGAAAAAAAATCCCATTCACAATCATTTAAAAAATATCCAGGAATAAACCTAATTAAGAAGGAAGAGACCACCATAGTAAAAACTTACAGATTCGGATAAGCTTCAAGGAGATACTAGAAGACGGAACAATCTCTCATGCTCATGATTAGGCAGAACAAACATAATAAAAATGGCCATAGTATATCTAAAGCTATTTGATTCTGCATAATCCCTAGAAAACCCAATGTCTTTCTTCACCAAATTAGATAAAAGCACTAAAATCCACACAGAAGCACAAGGATCCTGAATAATCAAAGCAATCCTAGGCAGAAAGAGCAGTGTTGATCCCGCCACAATATTGGTCTCATACTATATGACCGGGCCACAGTCAAAACAAAACATTGTACTGGAACAAAAACAGACAGGTAGACCAGCAGGACAGAAAGAAGATCCAGAAATAAATCCACACTGTTACAGCCACCAAACTTTGACAAAGCCATCAATAACAAATTTGAAAAAATGATAGCTTGCTTAACAAAGATGCTGCAAAAGTTAGATGTCTGTGTTAGAAGAATGAAACTAGATCCATATTTCTTATCCTACACACACAAAATCAAGATGTATCAAAGCCCTTTGTGTGGGACTTCAGACTTCACAATATAGGCATAGGCAAGGATTTTCTGAACAAGATCCATTAGCACAGGAAGTAATCCCAAGAGGTGATGAGTGGAATTACATGAAATTAAGAAGCTTTTGCACAGCCAAGGGAACAATAGTCAGAACTGGAAAACAATCTTCACCAACTACACACTGGGCTGGGGATTAATACATGAGATAAACAAGAACTGCAATCAATAAATGGGAGAATAAATTGAATGTGCTGTGTTCAAAAGAAGAAATACAAATGACCAATAAACACTTGAAAAGGGGCCTAACGTCCTTAGTCCCGAGGGAAATGCAAATTCCAGCTGCTTAGACACCCCTCTCACTCCAGCCAGAATTGTCACCAGGAAAACAAACAACAGACGGCAAGGATGCCAGGGAAGAGGAATCCTTGCTTACTGTCTGAAAAGTTAGCTTGTGTGGCCACAAAAAAAAAATAAGCACGGAAGTTCCTAAAAATCCAAGAATAGAACGGTATTATTCAGCTATCCTACACTTTAGACACGCTTTCACATTCGTGTTTGTAGTTGCACTGTGCACACTCATCAGGAAATGGAACAGCCTAACTCATCAACATGTAGGTGGATAATCAAAACATGGTATATCATATACACGGGGATTTTATACAGCAATAAAAATCAAATCACGACATTTCCAAGAGGATGATGCAACTGTAAGTTACTATGATAACTGAACAGTCACACTCATGAAGACAAGTACTGTAGCTTTCTCTCATACGTGGATCCAAGATTAAAGTTACGTGTGTATGTATGTACATATGCATATGTGTGCATGTATTTACGTATGTGTATCTATGTAAAGGCATATGTATACATGTGTATATACACAAGAATGTATGTGTGCATATGTGTGTATTATGTATGTTTATCAATGTAAATGCAAATGTATACATGTGTATATACACAAGAACATATGTGTGCATATGTGTGTATGTGTTTGTAAGTCACAAAAATAGAAATGGGGTCATGGGATATTCTTTCTTTTTTTCTGAGATAGGGTTTTCCTGTGTAGCTTTGGAGCCTGTCCTGGAACTAGCTCTTGTAGACCAGGCTAGCCTCGAACTCACAGAGATCCGTCTGCCTCTGCCTCCCTGGGTGCTGGGATTAAAGGTGTGTGCCACCACCACCCAGCTAAGGAGTACTTCTTAAGGAAGGTGAGAACAGACTAACAGAAAGGAGAACCTCCTAAGTGGGGTGGGGGGAGTAGTGGAGGATGGGAACTTGAGGCTAAAGAGCAATGGTGCACAGCCTGAAGATGCTCAGTGAAGCCCATTTGTGTGCTGACCTAAAGAATTTAACTGTGTAGCCCTGGCTGTCCTGGAACTCTATGTAGAACAGGGTGTCCTTGAACTCACAGAGATCCTTCTGCTCCTGCCTCCCAAGAATTGGGATTAAACGCATGTGCCACCATGCCCAGCAAGAATTAATTTTAAAAAGTTAAGCTGCAAGAGAAACTTTAATCTTTTAAAATTATACTAGTCAAATCGCTCTAACAAATCATTTAAAGGCTTGCTCTTCTACTTGTGTGACAATACTGCCGGAAAGAAGTGAACTGCCATCCAGTACGTTAGCAACTTCTCGTTTACTTGGAGAATTTCAATGGAAGGTCATTTACAAATTTTGAAAAACTCTGTAATACTTATGGTCTGTGATACTTAACTTTCAGAATTTAACTTTAAAATAATGAATACTCTACTACACACTTAATTAGAAAGCGGCTGGCATTGCTCAAAAGATGAGAAGCTTGCAACATAAAGAGATACACAAGAACCCAAATCTTCCACCTCGGGGTATCTTAATTATGAAATGTAACATATCTAGATTCTTCAATGTACTTCCTGAGTCTGAGTGCACGGCTGCCACTTGCTTGTGACGGCCTCACACCACAGCACGGGCAGAGCGTGACAAATGTCAGACCTCACAACCGGGCACCGCATGCGCTGTTTTCAGAGTCCTAGACGCTACACAGGCAGATGTCTCTAGTGCTAAGTGCTACTTTTCAGGAAAATAACTATACGCTGTTACCTGTAATTTGAGTATATCTGATAAGCCACGAAGAGAGCTGCAGACAGCCACTCCAGATACTGAGTCCCATGGCAGTTCAGCACACGGTGAGTCTCGGACACCAGGGTGGCTAATCCGAGGCCAGCAAGAACTGCCACAACCGCGTTGCTCTGCATCCAGAATCGCTCCACCTGGGATTGAGACACACAGACAGGTTTATGTGAGCAGTCAGAACTTACACACTTTAAAAAACACTTATCACTTATACTTAGCTGCTCACACCATTAGGTCTTGTTAATTCACTTCTCTAGCCCAGTTCTAGCCCAGTTTTATTTTCCAATTTTCCAGTGTTTCTCCCACCTAGTCTGGCATGTGCCCACACATTCCCTCAGAGCTACAGGCTGCATCTCGGCCCCAGCAATATGTAGGAAGAAAAGATAGAGCAATGCTTGGCTTTACTCCAGGGAGAAATACTTCCTCTCCCTACACACCTCCCTGATGTCCTTCTGCAGGATGAAGGGACTGGCTGATAAGAGAAGTGGCAGCTTCCACTGGAACAACACAGCCCTCTCTCTTTCTCTCTGTTCCTACTGCAAGTGAGCCACCGCCAAGAAGCGCTGGCCCACGGTGACTCTCCCGGAGGCTCAGTCAGTAGGGCCAAATGGTGTGTAGCATGGCCTGTGAGTGTGGCTAGGACTGTCTGCTTTGGAAGACAGCATGAGGAAGCTACATTCTCCAGCCCCAGCAGCCTCAGCCATAAAGGTCACCCACCAGCTTCAGCTTCCAGCAGCTTATTGTCTCTCTCACTCGGCTCAAACCCGGAGGGTCAAGTAGAGCCTCATCCATTAGGGATAATGAACATACACACAAAGGCCAGGTAAGAGCAGCTTTCAAAAAGAAGCTACTGTATATTTATTTTCTTTTTTTCTTTTAAAGTTTCTCTGTGTAGTCCTGGCTGTCTTGAAACTCACTTTGTAGACCAGGCTGGCCTCGAACTTGCAGAGATCTGCCTGCCTCTGCTTCCCGAGTGCTGGGATTAAAGGTGTGCCTGGCGACATTTTTAGCTCTAGCTGAGAACTAACAGACACAGGGATGATGGCTCCTGACTGCGGCCCTAGCACTCAGGAAACTGAGACGGGAAGAGAGTGAACTCACTATAGCCACAGTTCTCCTGGGGTTCACACGACCTTTCCACAGGGGTGGAATATCAGATATCCTGTGTATCAATATTTATATTACAATTCATAACAGTATCAAAATTACAATTATGAAATACCATGGAATAATTTCATGGTTGGGGTCATCACAACATGAGGAACTGTATTAAAGGGTTGCAGCACTAGGTAGGTTGAGAATCATGCACTATAGAAAGACTGGGCTATAGAGAGACTCATCTCAACAAAAACGAAATACAAACAAAAGTCTTTAACTCAGTCAGTGACGTGGCTGCCATAACAAACCTAAGAATCGTGCCGGCTTGCACAGGCTTATTGCATACATAATAAATAAATACATATTTTTTTTAAAAAACTGCATAAAAAAAAAGGAGCCATGAGAAGACAGTCGGAGCGCCACTTCCTCCCTGCTTGCCCCCTATTTCTTTTGCTACTCTAAAAGGAATTCCAGACAAAATAAAGTTGTTCTTATAGCTGCAAGAATGCGGATACAGGATTATTAAGTCTATTTGGGGTTTATTTTTCCTATTTAACTACTCTGTTAACTCAACGCTGCATTTGCTTGCTTGCTTGAGCCAGGAGCTCAGGCGGCTCTCAGGATGTTCTCGATTCACTATGTAATAAACACTGGCCTTGGTCTCCTGATCCGCCTGCCTCAGCCTCCCTGTGCTGGGGTTATGTGTATACATTCTATATTTACTATTTCTTAGACAGTTTGTTCTTTGACAAAGTTCACAAATGGCTAATTTATACAATCTTCAGAAATACATCTATTTAAGGAAAGGATCTTTTAAAAGGTCTATCAAAGTAAAACTTACCACACCCATGAAAAGTGGTTTTGAAATATCTAAATTTGCTCTCCAAGCAAAGAATAAGGAATAAATGCAAAGCATTCCCGTGAAAAGCCACACTAATGAAGACTGCCGTCTGCTCCTACAAAAACAAAGTGTTCAAAGTTACCTAAATGTATGACTATCAATAATATACATAGCTTTAAAGAATAGGACAGTATCTGTAGCTTTAAAACTTTCTATTTTTAAAAAGATAAAGTAAAATTTTCAAAATCTGTGTGGAACAACTGATGTCAGAACAATAGCAAACGCAATTCCATATGGTGGCCGAGGTAACCTGCACTGGCGCAGCCGCAGAGAGGAGCTCATAACAAAGCCAGCGATGCTGACAAAGCTGGGAAGTCATCAGCGTATGTAAAATAAAAGATCTCGGGCTTAAAAATGAAGGTTTAAAATGGCAGATTTCAAAGTGAGACTCCAGCAGTGACACGGCAGAGTGAACTAGTGGAATCCAGGAGAAGGCGATCTGGTAATCTCTACCAGCCCCTAACCCAGCCCTGACCCAGCCCTATCTCCACTAGTCCCTAACACAGCCCTAACCCAGCACTCTGGCATCCAGACAGACATCTTTAAGCAATAACTGGAAATGCAAACCAACATTAATCCTTGAATGCTTTAGGACCACTTACAACAGTGGAAAAGTTGTAATGACCCTCAAGCAGTAGAACATTTAATTTCCCAGTACATCTTCAGCTATAGTTCAGGCCAGTGGTGGACTTGCTATGCCTGGGTTCAATCCTCAGCAACACAAAAGAGACATAAAATTAATTTTCGCATGATGACATGGTAGAATATATTATATAAACATTAAAAAAAATCTGCTTTTTTATTATGGGATAATGTTAACATTATTTTATAATGTTAATTGTAAGCAAATATAACTATAGATATATGTGTATTTACAAACTAATACATCCAACAGAACAGAAAGTAAATAAATAAAAATAAACAGTTTTAGTATATAACCTGGCCTCAGCTCATGGCGGCTCTGCCTCAGGTTCTGCTGGGCTTACAGTCACGCACCACCATGCCTGACAAGAAGGCCTTTTCTCTTTTTAAACAAATGGAGAAATTAGATAGTTGTTGGGTTCCTTTGCAAGTCAACAATAAAAATTAGCTACAGGCAGAGTAAAGGACCAAATCCAAGGTTTGAGATGATCAACTGGTCAATCTTTCAAGTCACTTCTTTGTAATCATAAGATAAAAGAAGACATCAAGAAACCAGACATTTGCCATAGCAGAAATTGTGGTGGTTGAAAGAAAATGATCGGGAAAGGGAGAGGCACTGGTAGGAGGTGTGGCTTTGCCACAGTAGGTGTTCACTGTGGGTGGGCTTTGAGATCTCCCACGCTCAAGCTACGCCCAGTGTGGCACAGATTCCTGCTGCCCTCGGATCAAGATGTAAGACACTCAGCTATTCTCCAGCACCGTGTCTGCCCGCAGGCCATGTTCCACCATGGTGACAATGGAAACACCTCAGAAACCGTAAGCTACCCTGACTAAATGCTCTCCTTTATAAGAGTTACTGTGGTCATGGCTTCCCTTCACAGCAGTAGAAACCCTAACGAAAGCAGAAATGGTTAGGAGTTATTCTAAATGTAAGACAATACTGGTAGCACTCTACAGTAACATATAAGACACAGGTTCAACATGAGAACACGGGATGCACAGGAGCAAAGGGGACATTACTCACTTTCTAGTTAAACATATATTTGCCCAAACTGCAAGAGCTTGGATGTTAAATGAAAGTTCGGTCTTCATATTTATTATTTGTGAACTGAAAAACAAAAAGCCAGAAAACAAAGTACTTTATTGTTGGCATAAAAGTAGTTCAGTAAATTTCACAAAAGTATATTATCAATAAAATATGCAATTATACACACAACCACTCTAAGGACTGTGGTCATATTTTAAAATTATTTTTTCTTCCTTCAAATTTTGAAAGGGGTTGAGAAGTATCACTGAAAAAGTCAACCAGTTCTAAGACATTTTCTGATTGCGGTATTTGGTTTTCAGCACATAGAATTTAGGATTGAAAGTAGTTTAGAGCATAGGATCTTCTGAATGGCTCAGAAGAGAGTGATTTTGAAGGGAACTTCAGAATTTCTCTTGCTAGTACAGACACAGCCACTGGTGACTTAATCATTCAAATAAAACTCTGAAGATCCAATTATAAAAGGGAAAAAGGCCAAGAGGAGGGATTGTGCCATTCTTTCCGGGTTATCTTCTTCCTTAAGCAGCTTCCTCATTTTCCACATTATTTGTTTTGGAAAGTGGTTAAGAATCTCAGAGAAAAGTGTTCATCTTATTTTGTATAATTGTGCTAAATCCTTCCATTAACTAATGAGCACTTTCGAGTGCTATGTGAGTCCTAAAACTGCCACACTATTTAATCTCTGTACCAAGAAATACGTCTACAAACTAAGGAGACATTGTTTTCCCTGCTGGCGGTTTTCCTGGATAAAATGTCAAGCCATAATTATGGAAGCCATACAATGAGTATTTTACTCACGGAGACACATCTACTATGACAATCTACCCTCATTCATTTAGAAATACACTTGAAAAATAAATGGATTCCAGCGTGAGGCCCATTTCTTCAAAAGAAATAAAGTCAGATTCAAAATGAATTCTTAGACATCTGTTGCTTAAATGTAAACTCTAAACAATGTCAGAGTTAGGTTAGGTTCAGTAATTTCCTGTACAGGATTGCAATTTACAGGTATTCATGGATAAAGACTTAAATTTGCTTGACCGGAAAAGGGTCGATGACGACGTTCCATCATTGTGAAGGCCGCTCTTGTAGTTGATTATTCCTCTCCTTTTCAACAACCTATCCACCCGACACAGCTCACTCCAGGAATTATTTCCCTCAGTGTGAGAACTGTCTCCAGCACGCATGGTGATTGGCTCAGGGTATGGGTGTGACCACTCATTTTCTGAGCAGTCTTTGTTCTGCATAGGAACAAAGACGAGTCTCACAGCTCGTCTTTAGTAAGTCCGAAAGAGGAACCTATTATGTGTGACTTGTATAAGCTGCACATGTGCTTCAGACTTCACTGGAGTTCATGTGAGAACTGAGGTCAAACACGGCAGCAATCCTGGGAAGGCTGAGAGGAGCAAGGAGTCTACTTGAGCTGACTTAGAGGCACTGGTCATCTGTCTAAAGAGGAAATAGGCTCCTTCTCACCTCCTCCCCCTTCTCCTCCTTCTCCTTCTCCTCCTCCCCTTTCCCCCTTCTCTACCTCTCCATAAGAAAGTACTGTATAAGTTGTGTTAAACATTCAAAGAAATATTGTAATTCAGTTGAGAGAAAACTAATGATAGCACAGAAATATTTTCAAGATCTGCTCTGAACTGAAAATAGAGTAACAAAAGTATATGTTTCTTATGAATCCACTTTAAAAAACAAATTATAAAAGACTGCAAAAATATAGATAAAATATTAACATACCGGTAACAGTTATTATCCTTGCATGTTGAAATTAAAGGTCATATACATGGATCTAATCTACATGGGAAGTAGAAAAAGACAAGATCTCCTGAGTAAACTGGGAGCATGGGGACCATGGGGGAGGGTTGAAGGGAAGGGGAGAGGCAGGGAAGGGAGCAGAGAAAAATGTAGAGCTCAATAAAAATCAATTAAAAAAGAAATTAAACGTCATTTTAATTTTCTTGTTTTTGTTTACTTGTATTCCAAAAATTTCTATGATTATATATCCTATTTTGGAATAGTGAAAAAAAAATTAAAAACAAAGGAAAACTATTAAGTAGTTAACCAGCACGTTGGAGGCTGAGACAGGAGGACTGTGAGTTCAAGGGCCAGTTTGAGTTACATACTAAGACCCTAACTCTAAAAAATATAGGGAAAGAGGAATCTGTTGAGAATCACTGACAATGGGGGGCACATATACTTTATTCTAGCTGAGGCAGAAGGATTTCTTGTTACAGGCTAGCTTGCGCTATAAAGCTAGTCCTTGTTTAAGACAGACCGATGGATGGATTGACAGACAGACAGATAAGAGATAGATGGATGATAGACAGACAGACAGACAGACAGATAGATAGATAGAGATAGATTTTTCTTGCACACAGTCCAGAGTGTTCCAAAGCAGAAACTAAAAGATCACATCAATGTTATAAAAAACTTGTATCCTAAAATTTCATATTTGAAGAATTATAATTGGTATTGATAATTTTTAAAGTTGACACGGATAGTTTTCAAGAGCTTTAATCTCTGTAGGTTTTAAAGCAAACATTAATCCATTCTTCAAAGAAAACCATTGGTTAATACATATGACATATATTTGCTTAAGCTGCCTCTAATAAGGTTAGATGTTAAAATACGAAAGTCAAAAATACAGCTTATGACAGCCAAAAGGAAGTTATAAGAGAATATATATATATATATGTATATATATATATATTCAGCTCTAAAGGATTAAATAAGGAGAATTCAAGCCAAAATAATAAGAAAAAGTATTCAAATTGTGATGAATGCAACCTTCCAAACGACCCTAAGAGACAGGTAACAGGAAAGCCACAGGGAAGAGGAAGTCACTGTCAGCCCAACCCCATATGGGCATCTTGCACACAGGTGGGACATATGGTTTTCGGTCCTGGCCAGTCTCCCACTGGCCTCCCACACTGCAGTGCTGACCGCTCGCCTTGAGCTCTCCTAGTGAAAAGCTGAAGCACTTGGCAATGCAGGGGGCATACACAGCTATAAATCGCGGAGGTGAAAACTACTTCTCGGACATACTTCTTAATAAAGAAAGGAACTAATAAGAAACCTCCCCAAATAGATAACAGAAAATTCACTTAAGATAGTTTTAAAACCATACTCACAGTAGTATTGTAGATACACTGGATCCTATTTCAGATTTGGCCTGAAAAACAGAAACATTCATTTGTACAAGCATTAAACCAAAGCTTCTTTGTCAGGTGACTGCATTTTTAGTGAGCTTCATATTTTAAATATACAACCCAATGTTTTTCCTTACTCAGTCTTTGAAGCTTCGCTGAAGTTCAGAACCAGTGAAAACTGATCTTGGGCACCTTAGGAAACTTCAGAACTGGCTAGAACTCAGTCCAGCTGTTGCTGAAGGAGCGCCGTCAGGCAGAGACCTCACTGTTACATGTCTGCATCAGTCTTCCTGCTTTTAGGGCTGTAATGAGGGCCTGACTGCCCCAGTTCTCAGCACTGTGTGATGATACAACCTTAAATCCGAGAGGACCCTCAACCTACACTTCTTAAGAAGTCAACTCGGAGCAAGCAGAAGACCTGAATTCAAATGAAGCGTCCGCTGCTAAAAAACGAAAAGCTTTCTGCATACATCTATCACGCGTCTGTGAACACGTACTCCACAATGGCTTGCGTGTGGACGTCAGAGGACAACCGATGGGGGTCAATCACGTGGATGTGGGTTCTAGGGGCTGAACTCAGATCAACAGGATTGGCAGCAAACTCCCTCATCTGCTGGGCCAGCTTGCTAGCTTCAATCTACATTTTACGGATTAAACCAACTCTCTACATCAAGTAGTAATTAACAATTATTCTTTTTTTTTTTCGAGACGGGATTTCTCCATAGCTTTTTTGGTCCCTGTCCAGGAACTAGCTCTTGTAGACCAGGCTGGCCTCGAGCTCACAGAGATCCGCCTGCCTCTGCCTCTCGAGTGCTGGGATTAAAGGCGTGCGCCACCACCGCCCAGCTACAATTATTCTTTTTTATTAATCTCTTCTATAATGAAGTATTTCCTAGATATCATATATATGTACACACACACACACGCACAAAATGAATACTTAAAGGATAAAGAAATAAATCTTCAGGTTAACCATTCAGGAAACAAAACCCAGCTTGTTATGAGGCTTTAAAACCAGCACTGGGAGTTCTAGGACAGCCTGGGCTACACAGGGAGAATTTTAAAACTTTGAAATTTATGTCCTGGCAGTGCTGAAGCATGCAAGGACAGCCCGTATATGACAATTCTGTTGAACTTGTCCATATTGGGTTTCATGGTCTAAGTTGATGAGAACAACTGACCAGGTCTCTTCCTCAAGAGGGCACCAGATCTCATTACAGATGGTTGTGAGCCACCATAAGGTTGCTGGGAATTGAACTCAGGACCTTTGGAAGAGCAGGGAGTGTTCTTAATCACTGAGCTTATGAAAAGTTTTGCACCCTGATAAAACTCTCTGCCAATGCAATAATCCAAATCAGACCAAATCAAATGGAATTAGAAAAAACCCAGGTAATGGATACCAACACTTCTGGGTGGCCTTCCAGCCCCCTAGAGGGGAGCAAGGGAAGGAAGACCGGAAAATCACATGTTTATTCTCTGGGGGGCAGTTTAAATAGCTTGTGGGAGTGGTCTTGAGCATCTCTGGGGCGCGTGGGGTGGGGTGGGGTGGGGAGGTGGGGGTGGTATCGTTGGGCTTTCTCTGAGGTGCAGTCTGGACTGAGGCAACTCCCATGGGAGGGGGCTTGGGATGGAACTTCCACACAAACATTCCAGTCTCTTTGGATATATGGATGCCAGGGGCCGCCCAAACAGGCATCTCTCTTTAAAAGCAAACAAATGAAAAAGATACAAAGAAACAAAACCTCATCAGTGCAATCAGGAATGCCACAAACTCTTGCGGGTCCCTCCTTCCTGAATTACTACCCACTTCATATGTGTTTACTTGTAGATTCAGAGGTCTCATGACAGACATCTGGCCTGGAACTTGTGACCTCCTATGCCATCTTGCCTGGCTGCACTTCCACAGTTCAGAAAAAGCTTCCCTACTCTTGTATGTGGCCTCGAACAGTAATGTCAACTTCTGAGAGATTTGGAATTTTGTCAATGATATCACTACGGAGTCTTTTGAAATTTACTTTCTTAAACAAAACACAGAATACAAGCATCTGAGGAAACCCCAACACCACTGTCTATATTACAATATATCTTCATTTCCCCTTTCCTGTATCCTATTGCAATTACAATGACTTTTCCCTCCATGCCTCAGGGAAAGCAGGCCTGCTGAACTCTAAAGAACACTGCCTCTAACTTTGGAAACTTACCTTCCTCTAATGAATCTTACAGACTGCTTTTCCATTTAACAGTAAGCAGTATCATGAATTCTATTCATCAAGAAAAGGACATCTTGGGGCTGGAGAAAATGGCTCATTGTTTAAGACTCCCAGCTTCCACATGGTGGTTCACATGCAACTCTGGAGCCAGGAGATCCAGCATCCTCTTCTGGTCTCCATGGGCAGTAAACACACATGGCGGACAGAAATACATTAAGGCAAAACTCCCATGAACATAAAAAGGCTCCCACATTTTTAAAAATAGAATTATAAATAAATGAGAAGGCTAAGTCCAAGGCGGTACACAATGATAACTTCAGCATGGGAAGTGGCAGCACGGAGATCGTAAGCTGGAAGCGAGCCTATGCTACGGAGTAAGACACTGACTCATAGAGTTAAAAACTAAAGAGAGCGTGTGTCGGGGGACTGTCACCACAGTGAGCAGCACAGGTGAGCAGCACAGGTGAGCAGCACAGGTGAGCAGCACAGGTGAGCAGCACAGGTGA
>NW_004949203.1:159880-169594 GCF_000317375.1 Microtus ochrogaster
GAGCAGCACAGGTGAGCAGCACAGGTGAGCAGCACAGGTGAAGAGCCACATTCCAAGGGACTAACAATCCTATGCACTGCTCTTTTAGTCAGGGTGCAGACCAAACACAGCTGCGCCACTTGTTTTCTGGGCCGGCTTTAAACGTGAGCTTACCAGACTGAATGTTCCATACTCCTCCCGGAGGAAATGTGTCAGGAAGCCTCGCAGTGTCGTCTGGTCCCCCCAGGTCCAGCGGGCACGATTGAGGTAGGATGACACAGGCAGGTAGACATAGGGCAGCAGGCCGGCAGAGAAGGCCAAAGCCAGCCTCAGCAGAGAGCTAACGGCCAGCTCCTGCACAGAAGCACACAGTGGGGCATGTTTATTTCAGTCCATTCGTCCTGAACTTCAAAACCAAATCAGGAAAAACGTCAACTGTGTTTGCTTAAAGCTGATCTCTCGATTTATATTAAGTCGCTACAGAACACTATGCTAAACCTTCTGATTACTGAGGATTACTAGAAAATTGCATCAGCCTCGATTCCTTTTCGTGGCAAAACCAGAGTGCAGCAAATATTAGCGAAGACTAAGTATCAAGTGTGCTGCATCTTTTACATTTAAACCATGCCATGCCATGCAGCATGACACTGTTGAGATGAACCACTTGGAAGTGACTGCATGCTATTTGGCCCCAATACTATCTTATGCTAATTCATCTTCATCATCAGAAGTGGCTTTAACTGTAAACTTCATTACACAGTGATGACGTAATTCTTTCCAGAGCTTTGGACATTTCACGGAAGCGTTTGGTGTAGACAAAGCTAGCTTTTATCCCCATTTCTGTCCCCTATGTTTAACGGACACGAAAGGAATTTGCTGTTCCGTGTAGCCCATGTTGTCTCACGTGCTCCACCGGAGGAGCCTTCACCTGTGCATGTCTAAAAGAAAACAGTATGAAAACAATTACAAAGATTAAGTCCAAACAATATGAATTCTGGCACGCTAGAAACATTCAAGCCTTGTTTGCTTTAATAACTGGGAAAGGGGATCTCTTATAAATATCAGAACTGAAAACTTCCACCCTTTTCCCTTATAAAATGAGAAATTTATCTGTGGGAATGAATATAAGAACCAGGACTCAACCAGCAGATACCGTAGAACAAGCAGCCAACCTCTCTTTGCATTTTAATACAAACATTCTTAATTGAAAAGGAAGCGTTTTCTTATAGTACTAATCTCATTTGTGATTTCTCCAGCAGAAATGAGACACACAAAAGTCATGGCACGAGAACAGCAGCACCGTCTCATCTGACAGCAGCAGCTGCTCTTCTTAAAAGTGGGGCTAGGCAAGTGGATGTTTACAGTTTTGGAGGCACTGCGCATTATAAAGTTGAATTTAGAATTGCAAAAAACCAGTTATTATATTGTCTTCCTTTTGTGTAAGAAGTAGCCAGGGACAACTACACGAGGGTTGTCACAGATGGACGGGCAGAGTCCCCTGTCCTGGCTGTCCACTGTGATCACCTGTGGGCAGAGCTCCCTGTCCTGGCTGTCATCACCTGACAGGCCTGGCTGTCCACTGTGGTCACCTGACAGGCCTGGCTGTCCACTGTGATCACCTGACAGGCCTGGCTGTCCACTGTGATCACCTGACAGGCCTGGCTGTCCACTGTGGTCACCTGACAGGCCTGGCTGTCCACTGTGGTCACCTGACAGGCCTGGCTGTCCACTGTGGTCACCTGACAGGCCTGGATGTCCACTGTCATCACCTGACAGGCCTGGCTGTCCACTGTCATCACCTGACAGGCCAGGATGTCCACTGTCATCACCTGACAGGCCTGGCTGTCCACTGTCATCACCTGACAGGCCAGGATGTCCACTGTGATCACCTGACAGGCCTGGCTGTCCACTGTCGTCACCTGACAGGCCTGGCTGTCCACTGTGGTCACCTGACAGGGGCTTCTCCCCTCGCAAACATAGAATGGTTTGGTGGTGAGATTGGCTTTCAGTATAAATGCACACATATACATATACCTATGTAAACCTGTAGAAACACACACAAACACACACAAATTACTACCCAGGATCCCTTGACTTCCCTTCTGCTAGTTAATGGAATTGAAAGAGCCACGTTGAAGAGTCACACTGCCCAAATCCAAGCACTCATCAGTAGCCTACCCCAGGACAGAGCTATTAGTACTTAGCCCAGGCCCTACAGTGTTAACCTTGAGTCCTAAACACTTTACCCAACTTATATGGCTTGTCTTCCAATCAACCGGCAGGTGCTTCCCATAAAATAAACCTACTCTGCTGAGGTCAGAAGTTTGAAACTAGAACAGGCAGGGCTGCCTGTCCACCCCTCCAGGTCCCCACCGATTCAGGAAAAGCAGATGTGCTGCCTCAGTTTATACCCCATAGAAAACCCGTTATTGAATTATAGTCTTTAATGTTAACGGTTTGCTTTAAATTCATATGTTTTGAGATAGAAACCTGGCTGCCTTTAAACTCCCTGTGTAGCCTAGATTGGCCTCAAACTCTCAGACCTTCTGCTTGTGACTCCTGCATGCTGGGGTTACAGTCATGTACCACCACATCTAGACATGTCTTCATCTATTATCCAAGACTTACACAAAGAGCTTCTGTATACGCTATTAAACCACACTGTTAGCACGGAAACCTTGGGTTAAAGAGCCAAACATCAATAAAGAACAGTCTAAAAAGTGCTGGTTAAGCTGTTTAGCATCCCCCATGTGAGGACTTATATGATTGACATCACTGGACTAAATTCTAAGAGAAAGTTGCTTTTGGCCACTATTGTTTCCTTTTTATAATCACATAATAAGAATTTTATAATCTCCACAGTACCCTCTTTTGCTTTGTTAGCAAGATGTGCTAAAGTATAGTAAATACAATTATTTAAAGCTTTAGTATACTTATTTCCTTATTTCCTTAATAATTTTATTATATGCTTTATGTGTTTTCCATTATAATTCCAATTGCAGTTGGTATAATTAACAGATAATGCGAGGTAAATGTCACTGAGTTTGTTGACAGAGAAACAAGTACAGTGAGTGCCCAGCACTGCTTTACGAATGGCCGCGGTTCTGGAGGAGCTCACACAGGACTCAGGACATTTGCTTCCTGCCCACAGGCCACTACGGTCTCAGGGAGCTGCCTTCTCCAGCCTGGATCTCCCAGCCTCTAACAAAGAAAAGTCTGCATTGTTCTCTCTGCCATGTTAATTAACAACAATGTTTCAGAGAAAGATAAAAGGGAAATGAGCAGTTTTCAATTATAAGGAGGAATTCTGCAGGCTCTGAGGAGACAGACTATCACTTCTGACTTCAGTGAGTTCACATCAGCAACGCTGCTGTCTGTGTCTTCAGCTCCAGCACCTGGAACAAGCGGGCAGCACAGACAGCACTCGAAGAATGAAGCGCTGGTGCTTGACTGCCTAGAATTTTAGGACGTGCGTGCAAGAAAACCATTTAGAAACCTTGATATTGCTGCTCTCAGTCCCTTCCATTTCTCCTCACTGAGGTGCTGTCAAGAATCATGAGGGAAATCATGAAGTCGGCCAGACGCCACCACAATCAATATTGCATAACTGTGTAAATCCTCTTTTTAAAGTCAATATCGTTAAAGCCCCAGGTCATTTATGCGTTACATAAAACTCAAGAAACATTAAAGCCCTAATTTTTCAGAAAACACAAATGCTGAATTGAACCTATATGAAATAGTATGAATTTTAATTTTTGTAATAAAAGAAAAAAACCTACCTTCTCTTTCAGAAGTCGGAAGAGAATCCAGGGTACTATGCATAAAACATAGAGTACGATTGTGTGCTGGTTACACAAGCTAAGGCCACAGGAGAAAGCACCAATAACTGCTATCTGAGAACGAGAAAAGAAACACTAGTCAGACCATCCCCTAGAACTCAAACACAGCAGTAAAAGTCCCCATGCACCTGCAAAGCTTCTGTGTGCCAGGCAACGAGAGCCAAGCAAGCCCAAGACGCAAAGCGTCTCATCAATAGTCACCAATGCTGGTCAGCAGTGTGATGGGTAATTTCTCTCCATTTTCACAAAACCCTGTTCTGACCCGAAGACCACCTTCACACTGACTCCTGGGAGCCCCCACAATGACGGGATAGTATGTAATTCCTAGCTGAAGTCTGTCACTGACGCCCAGCAATGACGGGATACTATGTAATTCCTAGCTGAAGTCTGTCACTGACGCCCAGCAATGACGGGATACTATGTAATTCCTAGCTGAAGTCTGTCACCAATGCTCAGTAATTCTGCTTTACTTCTTTTCCTGCTCAGTAAATAAAACTTTATTTAGAACTCTGCTTCTCTCGGAGGGGCTTTTCGTTGTTATGGAACATGCAGTTGTTTCATAACTGATAAGGATCCTCTCCTTGAGCACACTGCAGGCAGGCCCCTTCGAGCTCCTCTCCACTGTCCACTTGCAGCACAGATCTTGAACGCCCACTTACACACCCATCACACTCCAAATCTCATCGGGGCCTGCTCCCTCCCAAGAATCTTGTGAACTTGGTTTGGCCTAAAATCCCCTCTGTCTGTATCTTTCACTGATTCCCTGCCAGATCTTTGGTTAGAAATCCCTAATCCCTACTTTTCTTTATATTTGGAGTTAAGTTTGCTACCATGGTCCCTATAGCTGAATCCAAGAAAGCCTGCTTACACCCCTTAGCAAGAAGATGGCACGTATATAGCACATGTTTTTCGTTAGCACAATCAGAAAAGAAGGTTGTTTTAAACCAAACACTCTAACAGCATTGGGGACTTACGGGAACCACAGAAAAAGCACGGTATCTTTTGTTTCTGTACTCTAACAACAAGGTGGCCTGAGCTGGGACGATGCAACCCCACAAGGTGTAGGACTAAGAGCTTAGAAGACAAGGCTCGTTCACACTGTACATGACCATGGTGCTGGTCCTCTCTGAACGACCTGGTTTTCACATCTGATGTTCTTCTGGGTAAAAAACAATTTATAACTGTGTTCTTCCATGTGACTAGCGAAGAATCAGCGTACTATCATAGTACATTCCTTAAGGTGGTCCACCTGCAGGTTGGTCTCACAACATGCACACGTGTGTATACACACACACACACACACACACATATGAACCAAACCCATTCCTCCCTCAGGACTCGCTAGATATTTTATAATACCCGTTCTCCAAAACTTTCTGAACTCCTGAGGGGGGAAGTTCCATTTCTAACAAAGGGTCTGAGGACAGTCTCTCCACCTGCCCAGATTACCCTAATAGGAATCAGAATAGAAAATGTGGGCCAAACCAAAGTTAAAAAGAAATACATTTCTGTCTAAAAATTGAAACAAAACTGATTTCACTTTGATCAAAATAGCTTACCTTTGATCTCTCCTTTGCGGCGGCTGCCTCCTCAAAACGCACAGTAAGCGCCATGAGCAGCCCCACAAACAGATTGTTTAAGCTGAAAACCTCAGCTGCAATGGACCACTGCCATGTTAGGCGAGAAAATGAAAACACCCCCGCAGCAAGGATTCCTCCAGCATGTGAGCCAGAAAGCCTGCAAACACAGATAACATGAAATCTCTTTCCAACAAAAGGAGCGGACTTGATTTTTCTTTCAGAAAGTCTACCAGCAGAAATTATGACAATCACCCAGCCCTCTCCCAACAACTACAACCAACACATTCTTCACACAATTCCACCAGATGTTAGTTCAGAGGACCACACGTTAACAAAGCGACAGGCCTAGGGACAGAATGAGGTTCAGTTCTCAGACCAAACTCTAGGACTTGAGCCAGGTCAGAAACCTGTAGAGATAGCAGCTACAGATAAACCTGTCATTTCCCTGAACATCCGCAAAGGAAGACGGCCTAGTTGAAACTGAGATTTGTTTAACTGTGAAACTAATGAAATGGTGAAACATCCATTGAGAACCCTTCAGACTTCACACCTCATGGACGCTGGATCCCCATGCGAGATGGCGGAGGGCTTGGTCAAAGCACTTGGGATGTCAGCATCTTGTGCAGCTATGCTCTTAATTTCTAACTGCTTTTTGGCTTTAGACAGAGTGAAGATAAATTATATTTTTCTAAAGGGGCAGATAAGAATATAAATTTCAAGAAACATAAAGAATTAGATATTACACTTGGAAACAAACTGTTCACTAAATGCCGACAAGAGCCATGCAGCAACCCCATGGGACTCTGCACCTTAGCGTGAACACGCGATCTGAGATTGGGAATACCACCCAGCACACCAGAGCATGTTGGGCCAGAACAAGTCCCACCTCGCTATAAATCTATAACCACAAAACTTAAAACAACTACTGATTATTTCAGGAATTTTGGAAATTCAGAAACTGAGTTTCCTACATTATTAGGCAATTAACCATTACTTAGTATTTCAACTGTATTAGAAAATCCAGTAACCATTACTAGGCCTAACAATTATGATATTAATTGCTCTAAGCCATTAGTTTTCAGATTTTTTTTTACAAAAATTATGAAGTAGCCAAGTAGTAGTGGCACATGCTTTTAATCCCAGCACTCAAGGAAGCAGAGAAAGGTGGATCTACTGGAGTTTGAGCCCAGCCTCGTCTACAGAGTGAGTTCCAGGATAGCCAAGGCTACACAGAGAAACTCTGTCTTGAAAAAAATAAATATAAAAATTATGATGTGATTTCTATTAACCACTTTAGAAAAATAGTTAAATAAAACTTTTGACATTGGAGCTGGAAAGATGGCTTGGTAGTTAAGAGTGTGTACTGTTCTCCCAGAGGACCCAGGTTCAGTTCCCAGCGCTTACATGGCTACTCACAACTATCTATAACTCCAGTTCCAAGGGATCAGACGTAGAGCATCCAATGCCCTCTTCAGACCCCCTCAGGCACTGCATGCACACGGTGTACCAACATGCATGCAGACAAAACACCATACATATGAAATATTAAAAAATAAATCAATCTTTAAAAAATTCAATAACCCAGAAACTGGGATTTAGTTCAGTGGCAGAACACATGCACGGTATACATGAAGACCCAAGTTTGACAGATAGAACCAAAAATAATAAAATCCACCCTCATCAAACTTGTTTCCTAATTTCTATTTGTTATTGATTTCTGTCCTTTGCTTTTTTGTTTTTGTTGTTTGTTTGTTTTTCAAGACAGGGTTTCTCAGTGTAGATCTGGCTATCCTAGAACCCACTCTGTGGACCAGACTGGCCTCAAAATCAAAGAGATTCACCTGCCTCTGCCTCCACTGCCCAGCTCTTTGTTTTATAAAAAGAAGAATTTCTGCCAGGTAGTGGTGGTGCATGTCTTTAATCCTAGCACTTGGGAGACAGAGACAGGAAGATCTCTGTGAGTTCAAGGCCAGCCTGGTCTACAAGAGCAAGTTCCAGGACAGCCAGAAATACATAGAGAAACCCTGCCTTGAAAAAATTTTTTAAAAAAAGAAAAAAGAAAAAGAACTTTCCATGTTGTTCAGAGTTTCTCACTTTCCCAGAGATCCTGACTCAACTCACAAAGTTACTTCCAGCTTTTCAGTGACTTTGCTCTGCTCACTACTCTTGGGCTGAATTCCTACTGTCTTAGACCCAGCCTGTCTTTTGTCTTCCTATCTATTCTGCAATTTATTATATTAAATTCCTTAAAACATACTCTTCATGACTACAATGCCCCAAACTTCCAAACTCTTCACCGTCTGCATGTTATCAGAAATCAACCAGCCTGGAATCCAGTCTCCCACTCGGCTGGATCGCATCCTATGGCTCACACCGGCATTATGATCTCTGCTGACTAGGTGTGGGCCTCAAAACTCCCAGCACACTCTGTGGCTCATACTGTGCCCCTACATACAATACCTTTCTTTCTTCTCCCCTATATTCATACGTTACTCAAGTGTCTCTCAATTCTCAAGCTTCTAGCACATCTCTGAGTACCTCTAGCATCTGTCTGCATTTACAACAAGCACTTAGCTCCAAACACACAGAGGAAACGACGAGAGAGTGAATTAGCCTGAAAAGCATTTCTGGGTTTTGTTTTTTTGAAACAGGGTCTCACGATGTAGCCCAGGCTAACCTCAAACTCACCATAATCCTCCTGCCTCCACCTCTGGACTTCTGGGATTGCAAATGTGCATCGCTACAGTTTTATCTCTAACAACTGAACAGAACTTAGCTTCGTCTATCAAGTCAGCTATGGAAAGCTGTTGTAAAACACGGCATCCTTCTTCCACTTAAGACATAAATTAGCACCCTGGAAGACATGACAGACTGAAAGGTAAGGGCAGAATGAGACGGAAACAAATTCATTCCTTAAACGTTCTTTGTGTATAGCCCTCCTGTACACAGGAGCTAGAAGGGCTGAGAAAGAAGTCAGAGAACATCACCCTTCACCATAGCCACACAGCACAAAATATCTCGGAGAAACTCTGACCAAACAAACAGAAGACCTGCATGACAAGAACTTTAAATCTTTGAAGAAAGAAATTAAAGAGGACACCAGAAAGTGGAAAGATCTCCCATGCTCTTGGGTAGGTACAATTAACATAGTAAAAATTGCAATCTTACCAAAAGAAATCTACAGATTTAATGCAAGGCCCATCAAAATCCCAGCAAAATTCTTCTCAGACATTAAAAGAACTGTACCCAACTTCATATGGAAGGACAAAAAAAACCCATAATAGCCAAAAACAAAAACAAAAACAAAAACCCAATCCTGTACAATAAAAGAATTTCTGGAGGCATCACAATCCTTGACTTCCAACTCCACTATAGAGCTACAGTACTGAAAACAGCATGGTATTGGCATAAGAACAGACAGGAGGACCAAAGAAACTGAATCGAAGACCCAAATATCAATCCACACACCTACAAACACCTGATTTTTTGACAAAGAAGCAAAAATATCAAATGAAAAAAAAAAGCATAGTTAACAAATGGTGCTGGCATAGCTGGATATCAACATGTAGAAGAATGAAAATAGATCCACATCTATCACCATGCACAAAACTCAAGTTCAAATGGATCAAAGACCTCAACATAAAGCCAACCACACTGAACCCCATAGAAGAGAAACTGGGAAGTACACTTGAACGCATTGGCACAGGAGACCACTTCCTAAATATAAATCCAGTAGCACCGACACTGAGAGAAACAATTAATAAATGGGACCTCCTGAAACTGAGAAGCTTCTGTGAAGCAAAGGACATGGTCAACAAGACAAAACGACAGCCTACAGAATGGGAAAAGATCTTCACTAACCCACATCAGACAGAGGTCTGATCTCCAAAATATACAAAGGACTCAAAAATTTGGTCATCAAAAGAACACACGATCCAATAAAAAATGGGATACAGAGCTAAACAGAGAACTCTCAACAGAGGAAGCTAAAATGGTTGAAAGACACTTAAGGAAATGCTCAGCATCCTTAGTCATCAGAGAAATACAAATCAAAACAACTCTGAGATTCCATCTTCCACCTGCAAGAATGGCCAAGATCAAAAACACTGATGACAACTTATGCTGGAGAGGTTGTGAAGTGAAGGGAACACTCCTGCATTGCTGGTGAAAATGCAAGCTGGTGCAGCCCCTTTGGATATCATTATGGCGATTTCTCAGAATATTAGGAAACAACCTTCCTCAAGACCCAGGAATACCACTTTTGGGTATATATCCAAAGGATGCTCAATCATGTCACAAGGACATGTGCTCAACTA
>NW_004949203.1:169694-172125 GCF_000317375.1 Microtus ochrogaster
AAAAAAAAAAAAAGACATCTTGAAATTTTCAGGACAAATGGATAGAGCTAGAAAACATCATACTGAGTGAGGTAACCCAGACCCAGGAAGATAATTACCATATGTACTCACTCATACGTGGTTTTTAAACATAAAGCAAAGAAAACCACAAATCACAATCCCAGAAAACATAGACAGCAATGAAGACCCTAAGAGAGACATACATGGATTTAATCTACACAGGAAGTAGAAAAAGACAAGATCTCCTGAGTAAATTGGGAGCATGGGGATCATGAGAGAGGATTGAAGGGAAGGGGAGAGGCAGGGAGGGGAGCAGAGAAAAATGTAGAGCTCAATAAAATTAATAAAAAAAAAGAAGCACACACACACACACAATGAATAAATGTTCGGTCACTGACAACACAGAGCACAAATGTAGCAGGTGTTCTCTGGGGGAGCAAACACATGCAGCTGACGTAACACTAAACCCAACAGAGGAAATCTGCAGTGCTCCCTTCCATTTCCAGTTAACCACATTTTGAACAATTAAATATCATTTAGAAAGGAGAAGAAATTTGTCCTTCGAGGGAAATCTCTTTGTGACCTCTGTAGAGGAACATGTGATTTCACTTATGAAGGAGATCTGGCGGGCACCCAGGGATAGAACCCGTGGCCTTGCACATTCTCCGCAGGGATTCTACCCACTGAACTGTAGCCACAGGCCCCGAGGCTGACTCTGTATATATTGGAATTTATGACATAAATAGTCACTGTCTTATTTCCAAATCGTTTCAACTTTTAGATCCTTTTAACCTGGAGTAGAAGGCTGAGCACCTGTGTTTTTCATGTCAGGCTGAAGTTACGTTACCATGTTGTGTTTATGTGTGTAAATGAACCTAGTAGCTTTTAGTGACAGATTCTAATTTCATATTTACCTGTGCTTAATGTTCTGTCATTGAAAATTTAATATTTACACATCCAGCTACTTATATCAAAATACCAACTTTTATGTATTTGGGGGCTTAATTGTGATGTGTATTTTTGAATATATAATTATTATATAAAAATAAACTATGTAGGCTAAACCATATTGTATAAATTTATTTGATTTCAACAACATTTTATGACTCAAATCTGAATTTCCCCTAAATGCACATATTTTAACAGTTTTTAAGATTTTTTTTTAACATCCAGAATCAGCATTACTGACTGCATAATTTTGCAACATGCATGAAATGGTGGATTACGGGGGTAATCTGACATATGTGCTGTGAGAAATGCCAGCACTTGATACATACAAGACTCCCTCCCCACCACACACACACACACACACACACACACACACACACACACACACACAGTGCTGGGGCTTAAGCAAAGGGCATCAGGATGCCAGGCCCATGCCCCACAGCTAAGCTCGTCCTCCAGCTGAGCACAGGGCTTTGTCCGCGGTGATGAGGTGATGGATGGCAGCTGGGGCTGGAGGCCGCAGAGCCTATGGCTATGGAGCAGCAGCAAGCGCCAGCCTGGAAAGGAACAGCAGAAGGACAAGGACAGAGTTCCTGTAGAGAAGGGACGGGGCCAGGGAGTGGACTGGCTTGGGGAGGAGGCAAAGGCAGTCATGAGAGGTCAGAGACTGAAAATGGAGGGCGAAGGGCTGAGGGCACTGTGGGCATGGGAGAAATGGCCATCTGAAGGCTCAAGTACGCTGGGAAGCAAAACTCGTGTTGCAAAAGGAGACATCTAAGTGTCCGAGGCCGGTTACTGAAAACTGGACTCTTGCTGAAGGCATCGAAGGACAGAAAAGAGTCAATAAGGCAACAGTCAAATTTCTACAATTTTCTAAATTGAAATTTGTCCTGGAAGCAACGGTTCCTGAGGCTGTGAGGAGATGGGCTCCCTCCAGAACAAGGCAGAGCCAGGCACGTGGGTCGGAGCTCTCTGCTGACACTCAGTCCAGCTGAGGACGAGGGCGCTCTAGGCTTTGGAGATGGATTCCTTCACTGCTTCTGCAGGGGAGCAGTCTCTTCATGCTGCTTGAATCCTCCTTCCTCAGCACGGCCTGACGAGCTTCATCTAGCTCTTATAGACCAGCTGGTCTCAAACTCCCAGAGATCCGCCTGCCTCTGCCTCGCGAATGCTGGCATTAAAGGCGTGCGCCACCGCCTGGCCTGCCTTGTTCTTTCACACTCTAGTACACTACTGCAAACGGCTCCTGCTCACCCCAATGACCCAAGGCTTTCTGGAGCTCTGCAGTGCTGCCGCTGCTGCGATATCTCTTCCAGGGACACTACTTGTTGTAATAGGAGCGGGATATCAGAATTAGCCAGTAAGGGCTAGAGCTAAAGGGCCAAGCAGTGTTTAAATGAATACAATTTGTGTGTTGTTATTTCGAGGCATGAGCTAGCCAAGCGGCTGGGGCTGGGGTGCTGGGGACGCAGCCCCGCCGCTC
>NW_004949203.1:177061-178506 GCF_000317375.1 Microtus ochrogaster
GGGATATCAGAATTAGCCAGTAAGGGCTAGAGCTAAAGGGCCAAGCAGTGTTTAAATGAATACAATTTGTATGTTGTTATTTCGAGGCATGAGCTAGCCAAGCGGCTGGGGCTGGGGTGCTGGGGATGCAGCCCCGCCGCTCCTATTACAACAACTACTGGGGTGATTGCTGGGACCCTACACTCCTCTGCTCCCTTATATAGTTCTGGATCCTCCCTTGGTGGTTTCTCTCTATGTTTTTTTCCCACAAACTCAACATTGATATTTGCCACAAACTCCATTCTCTTCATGCTTAGAGATTGCTCTTCTCACTTTATATAACTGCACTGGTTTTGTCTGCTATCTTGATTTCAACTAACGAGACACTAAAAGACATGCCCTAGCATACTGCATCCCTTAGTTTCAAACAGTGTATGGCCAACTGACTCCTGTGTGGCTCCATAGCTGATGTCAGTCAGTCAGCAACTCCTCTCTGCCAGCCACAACTCCTGCTATTTTATTGTCCATTTTCATGATTTTCATTATTTACTTTAGTTGTGTAAGATAAATGAGGGTCAACATTTCCTCTTCTTCTCCCCCATGAATATTTCACAACTTGCCAATTCTATGCAGTAACTACTTTTAAAATATTTATTTTATTTTACATGTATGTTTGCCATGCATATATGTACCATGTACTTATAGTGCCCATGGAAGCCAGAAGAGATTGTCAGATTCCTGCAACTATAGTCATAGGCAGCTGTGAGCTACCACATAGGTGCTGAGAGTTGATCCTGGGCCATGTGCAAGAGCAGCAAGCACTCGTAACTGCTGAGCCATCTCTCCAGCCACCCCCATCACTATTAAAGCCATGTCCCTCCATCTATATCATAACAACCCTATTCCAGCTGTTAGAAATCCCCTGCACTTAAACCAGCCCAAAGCATGGTAAGCTCCAAGGCATATGCTTGCCACCCGAGTGAAGGGTTCCAAACAAATCCAATCCTGCATCTGCTGGCACCTAACCCTTTCAATGGTTCCTCTCCCATCACAACCATAATAGAAGTTCATGACCAGAGTTAAGCTCTGTAATGATTTGGTGTCAACCTACAGGCACCGTATTTTTCCTTTCCCTCTTCTTTTTTTCTCCTCCCTCCCCCTGCCCTCCCCACTTCCTGTTGTTTCTGGGATGATATGAAACAGAGCATCATAGAGAAGGTCATGGTAGTGGAAAGCTGCTGACCTCATGCCAGCCAGGCAGCAGCAGGACCAGAAGAGGCCAGAAGGAGACTGACCTCCAAAGGTATGTCTCTCATGACCTACTTCCTCCTCCCAGGTCTGACCTCCTAGTTCTCATCACCTACAAATGATGCCATCAAATCATGACTGCACCAATGGACAAAGCAGCAGATGATGTCACAGCCATTCCGTCAGGACTAGAGGAAAGAATGGGTCAGATGACGTCA
>NW_004949203.1:179449-179852 GCF_000317375.1 Microtus ochrogaster
GTTCTCTACTGCTGAGCTGTACTCCCATCAAAACATCTCTCAAATCAAGCTTGTAATTATTCCATTATTCAGAAAGAAATCTTGGTCTGGTGAAATGGCTCAGCAGTTAAGCTTGGTACCAAGACTGATGAGCTGCGTTTGGTTCCTGGAGCCTACGTGACAGAAAAAGAACTAACTCCCTCATGACGTCCACATGTGGAGCACACCACGACATGGCTATGCGCGCACATGCACAGACACAAACACACGCACACACTAAATAAACAAACAAAGAAATAAAACAAAAGTTATTTTAGGTTTGGGGCAAATTTTGTTTCTTTTAGCAAACATGTCCTTTATGGATTTGTCTTCTACAGTTAGAAAACTTATAGCTTGGCAATAAGTAGAAAATGAAACAAAAGGG
>NW_004949203.1:180087-209210 GCF_000317375.1 Microtus ochrogaster
TGGTTGTGAGCCACCATGTGGTTGCTGGGAATTGAACTCAGGACCTTTGGAAGAGCAGGCAATGCTCTTAACCGCTGAGCCATCTCTCCAGGCCCCTGTTACATTAATTTTTAAGACGTGCACATGGACGCATCTTCTAGGAACGAAGGCACGCTCGCTCACTCTTTCATCGCTCTGGACTTTCACCTTTCAATAGTCTTTTGGAAAGAATGCCAAAATAACTGATGTGAGAGCACTTTGGTTCTCACATTACTTCATCCGTTCTTACAAAATAAATATGATAAATAATAAATACAGAGGGGTAGCAGTGACACTGTCTTTCGCATACAGATGGGTAACAAAGTTCCTTACATTTTCCCAATGTCTGGACAAAGTTTAATAGCATACCCATTGTCTGTTTTGCTGAATCAAATATCAACGAACACTCCACATCAGTAAGGCCCAGCACAGTAGAGTCAGAAAAACATTAATTGTGCAAAAGGTATTCTAGACGATGCCACAAAACTCTTAGTGGTGAAAACTGTTTGAAGTGGTGTGCTCTGAAACGTGTTACACAAGAAAAGTGACTGAGACCATGCCTCTGAGTGTGAAAGGAAGGGCTCTCCTAGGAGTCTATGGATTCCTCGGTCTCCAATGAGTCCACTGCCCTGTCTGATTCTTGAGCCCTGGAATTGCCACTGCTAACGACAAGGGAGCATCTTGTGAATAACTAGACGAGATATCTCTAGTTATCTTTAGAAATCTCCTTTAGAAGAAACTCTGGTCAGAACACCCTCTATATATCCTCTCCGCCCCACAAGGCTACAACATGCAACTTTTTCAGTTAAGATTTGTAAGTAGGAGAAAATACCACCAATCACTTTCCTACATATAACAACTGCTCCACACAGTAACAGCCCTAATGTCTTGCTAAGGAGGCGTCCTCTCAAACATCAATGGGAGGAATGGGCATAGAGATATACAGCTGTGACCCCAGCACGTGGGAGGCTGAAGAGGAGGAGAGCAGGTTCAGTCAGTCTGGGCTTCTCTCAAAAACAAGCCAAAGAGAAAGGAGGGAGAATGTCTAATTTGATATTAATATTTTAATATGACTTTTAAATGAAATTATTGATCTAAGCCCATAAAACAAGCTGTCATGTAACTATCCATAAAGACTATCTGGCATATAAACTAGAACTATCTCCCCAAATAAGACAAAACAATTGTCACCAATCCATAGACTAAGTCTGATGCTTAAAAATTATAAAATAACCTAACCCCACTGTAGGGCTGGAGAGGTGTCTCAGTGGTTAGGAGCTCGGCCACTCTTCCAAGGACATGGGTTTGATTCCTAGTGCCCACATGGCAGCTCACAACTTTAACCCCAGCTCCAGGGCACCCAGCACCCTCTTCTGGCCTCCACAAGCACTACATGCAAGTGGTACACAGACATACTTGCAGGAAAAGCACCCAAACACTTATTAAAAAAAAAAATCACTCAAAAGCTCCATTGCATTTTCACTTGGCAATCCATGAACTCTATCTCAAAATTTCTTTTAGTTTCTTGAATAAACCTATATAAGTAATCTTTCCAAAAGGCAAATAGTTAATTATCTGCTAGAGTTGAATCTTGAAATTAAAATTTAGTAAAAATTAAAAGACATACAAAAATTGTATGACTGATTTATAGTACTTGATCACACCAATAGTAACCAGGAGGGAAAGAAGTTAAAGGGAGGCTGTACTGAGCCAAGACATAGAAAACAGTCTACAGACGCTGTTTCCATCCTAACGTAAGAACAGTTTGTGATGAGTCAACTAGAGTATGAAAAACTGCTTCCCCTTCTTAGTCCAGTTTTATAATGTTAAGTCAAAGAAGATATTATCTCAAATGAACTATCCATTCTTAGAAATGTAAGCCTGGTAAGCCATACTGAAATCCCACATTTTGATAATTTAAATAATACAACCACTGTGTTGTAAAGGGTAGCCAAGTATCAATAACCAAAGCCAAGTTTTTATACTGCTGAAGAGGCATACTTAATTCTAAGGTCTCACACTAATAATTAGAGAAAAACAAAGATACAGATGATTTAATATATTGGATTCAAATCACGAAGTATGTTTTATTTATTTATTTATTTATTTATTTATTTATTTATTTATTTATTATTTCGAGACAGGATTTCTCTGTAGCTTTGGTGCTAGCTTTTGTAGACCAGCCTGGCCTCAAACTCCCAGAGATCTGCCTGCCTTTGCCTCCCGAATGCTGGGATTAAAGGCACGTGCCACCACTGCCCGGCATGTTTTATTTTTATGGTATTGGGGTTTGAACCCCTACTGAGTGATAAGTTCAGCTCTCTTTAAATTCTGCCTGTCTGCTGTCTTCCTGCCTGCCTGTCTCCTTTCTCCTCCCCTCCCCTTCTTTCCCCTCCTATCTATCTATCTATCTATCTATCTATCTATCTATCTATCTATCTATCTATCTATCTATCTATCTATCTATCGTGTGTGTGTGTGTGTGTATGTATTTACTGGGGATTGAATTCAAGGTTCTTGTAAATACATACTGAGCTACATACCCAGGCCTCTGTAATTTTTTATTTTGGGGGATGAGGTCTCTTTAAGTTCCCAGACAAGCCTTAGACTTACTGTATATCTCAGAGAGGCCTTGGATTTGCTGTATTCCTACCCCATCCTCCTGATTATAGGCCTGCCCTGTTAGGTCCAGTTTGTTTTATTTTTTATAAACATTCTATGCATAAATATGTGGTGTATTTGTAGTAAATGAATATTCTTACTGTCTTTTGCTTGGGTTATCACTAAAAATCATGTGGTTCACATTCAGGAGAACACAGTGGTACTGTAGAGCGGACGGGCACAGCGACAGTATAAGGGTGCTCAAGCCTCTTCGGTTTCACTGAGTAATGTGAATGGCAGAATGCTCCACTGAGGTGCAGTAGGAAGTCCATGGCAGTGAGTGTGAGCCTCATAATCCTTTGGCTAAAAATAACCACCTTCTTTTGGTCCATAACATCTCCAGAGAGGGTTCCTAAGAAAGCTGTTGATTGTGTAGCAGTTTTCTCACTGATAGAAAAGCACCCATCTGCTGAGACGAAGGATAAACCAGGTTACAACTTACACCACTGGCACAGGTTTGCCATAATGTGCGTTTTTCTTTCCACTGCATGGTACATGATTTTCATGTATAGTCATATATCTGTCTAACCGTCCATCAGGAGGCAAATAATAGAAACCTGAGATGCGTTCCAAACACACATTCAGTGTGCCTCATAACGTTCCTGAATGTATTTGACGTCAGTATTACTTGCATACAAAGAACTGCACTGGGGGTGCACTAGCTTTCACCCATACTCCTCTCTCCCACTTGCAGTAAGTAGAATGGAGGCAGACAGGCCATGAAGCATCAGGCGAACACTAGTGGTAATTAAGTTGCTATCAGCGTCACTTCTTACTGAAAAGCACAACAGACTAGAGCAAGGATGCGCTAAAGCAATGTGACCAACTGCACGCGCACCAATCTTACCCTTCACGCTCTCTCCAGCTCCGTCACATAGCTGACAACACAGCGTTCGCCTCTCCAGCCTATGAGAGAAGGTCACACCAGGACTCTGGCAACAAAGCACTTAGTATTTATTGTTACACTACTTTCTTCTGGTGTCACTCAGCATTCTTGTAGCAAATGCTCGGGGCATCTAAAGTGCCAAGTTCTAGTCAGTAGTCAGATGAGAGTAGGGGGATCTCATGAACAAAACCCAGCAAGTGAGGACATGGTATATTCAAGCTGTCGCTCTTTAGCCACCATCACTGGGCTCCCATCTTTAATAAATTTACCGTATTTTTTAATCTTGTTGTCACTCCTGAGAAGGTCACTCCTCAGCTACTTTCACTTCATGAGAGTTGATCAAGACTACTGCTTCTGCCTGCACTAACCATAGACACTCTGAAAGGAAAACTGCCATGTGTTTTCACAATTTAAAGCCATATCAAAGTGGAAGGATTTTTAAAGCTTTCAAAAAGGAAAAACTACTAAGAACTAGAACAACTAAGTGGAAAGAATAAGATTATGAACAGCGTACATCAATAAATGTAATAAATCAATTTCCATGAGAATTGATATTACAGGCCAGCAAGATGGTTCAGCAGGTAGAGGCTTGGGGCCAAGCCTGAAGACGCGAGTGTGAGCCCCAGGACCTACATGGTGAAGGGAGAGAACCCTCAAGCTGTTCTCTGACTTCCATAGCCACACTGTGGCATGTGCATGCCTCCTCGGCCCCACAAAGTACTTTTCCAGAAACAATCAACTAAAATATAGTTATACAATAAAGTTATGAAATAAAATCCAAAACAATCCATTTTGTTGCACTTCTCTATCTCATACCTGAATTATCTAGAAGTCTTTGGTGTCCCCACTGCCTCATATATTCTAGTAACTTGCACAGTGAGAGGCCAACCCTCTGAGGTGCCACCAAGTTCGAAACAGTGGCCCAGTTAAATTACAGTTGGTTTTGTTTGCGATATGTACAAACATGTAAGACCTTGAGATGAGCTTGCTACTCAATCTCAACAGCGTACTTGGCATCAGCAGTAGAACTGAAACTGGCTCCAAGAATATTCCAGCACATTACTGTCAAAGGCACAGGCCAAGGCATCTAACTCAACGCCCAGAGTCCTTTTAACTGAAAGTGCAGTAGCCTCATTTTCATACTGTTAGACATTACAGTGTAGGAAGCAAACACAAAACATCCACATAATCACAAGCAACAAAATGAGAGTATTAAACAAATCTCATCAGCAACACCAGGAAAGACGAAAAACAAGAAACTGAAGGTAAAGCAGTTGAAGTTGTGAAGTGCATTTTAATCGTCAGTGCGTTCAGGCCGTCATCTGTCTTTATGAGGTGGAGAAGCTGAGAGTCCACGTGAGTCATAAGTTGTCGTTATTTATAATTTTAAGAACTATGCAAATTTATTAGTCCAGCAGTAATAACTGATGACTAGTTCCAGTAGCAAGAATCTCGGCAGGAAACAGATTTAGCAATTTAAATGTTTTCTAAGTTTTTGTAATTGAGGAAACTTTTCATAATCTGACATTTGTTAAAACCACTTATTAGAAATTATGCAGCACAGTAGCTGTGGAAATATGAGCTAGCTTCACAATTATGAAGTCAGCCTATGTAGCCCTTGCCTATTGTACATAGTGGCATAAGCCCCACGGCGGCCTATCAGCTAACTGGCAGGCAGGGGGCTGCTCTATTCAAAGTGAGAGATACAAGCTGCAGGGCAAAAACCTGGCAGCTCCCATCTGACCCCACAATCCCCTACTGGTGACAGCTCCAAGCTCCATGGCAAATTAGGCCTTCTCATATTACAATTGGAGAAGACAGATTCCATTAGCAGTATCTGAAATTGAGTGGAGAGCTGCACTGTTATCAGGCTTGACTCATAAGCACTGCTATTAATCAGAGCTATGATAGCATTTATATATTTCAAGCTATCTGCTGCCGCTGTGATATTCTGCTACAAAGGGTTGATGGGACTTAGGAAAGTGAACAATAGAGCTTTCTGGGAAAAGCAGAGTAAATCAAGAAAGTCTATGACTTCCGCACATTCTGAAGGGATTGCGGTTTACATAAATTTTCTCCCAATTGGAGATTGAGCTCTTCCTCATCTTACACATGGGATTTAGTTGTCACTCAATGGTAACAGCTGTGAAAAGGTGAAGCGGCCCACCGCTCAGAATATTGCCTTCGCTTTTAAAGCAATTAACCCATGAACAGGAGGGTACCTGGTGATATCAAAGGGATTAGGCCAGGCAGTGCATTATTAACATCTCCTTGAACTAATTCTAACTCTGACTAGCTGTCAGAAAGACTCTACAGTCTTAAAAGAGTTTTGCCCTGCTTTTCTCCCTTCAAAATGAAGCACTGCTATTTGAGCCTAATATGTCCCTCAACTTATAAGAAAATGCAAATGAACCAGGCTCTTAATATGCTTAACCAGCCTGAGTCAATGCAATTTTAATACAAGTATGAGAAAAATATATGATCAATTAACCAGGGATCAAGACAGATATTCCCCTGAATGGCAATGAATGCCTGGTACTTCCCATTCTTCTCTAGCACGGAAGCTCATGACGACTTGTTACTTATGCACGGTTACTTCGGAAATTAGGAAGTGCTTCCATTATTCTCTCTGGCAATAATCTAAAACACTCTTGAGCTGGAAAATCCAAATGTCCCTTAAGCAGGAGATTCTGCATTCTCCAAGGTATGGCATTTTAATGTTTTATTCCTTATTGAGTGGGATCTTAATGGGAGCTGTAAGAACAGCAGACACATTGCTCAGAATAAGCACTTTCAGAACTATAATCAAATTAATTTTTAGCAGTGAATTAACGTTTAGAAACACATAATATAAAAAAGAAAAAAAGTCCATGCATAAAACATGGACGCAAAATAACCTGTCAGAAGATATTCAAGTGGTATTGCTGCAATTGATGGCAATTTCTCTGTAGCTCTAACACACCACTGATTATAGACACATAGTCTGCACATTTGGCCCGGAGAGATCTGGGCTAACGGTCCAGAGCAGGGACTTCCAGAATCCCCGAGAATCTGCTTATTTACTGGGTGGTTTGTGGTGCTTTCTTTAACAGTGAGTTTTGTTTTCAGTTCTCATTGGGCGCCTAAGAAACACTGGGGCGTGGAGAGTTGGAAATCCTCCTCATCCTCATCTTCATCCTCATCCTCATCCTCCCTTGCTGACTTTCAAGGCTATCGAGAATGCATTCCTTACCTTGTACCTCCTCTACCAAATGATATAAGACGTGCCCTCCCCAGAGACTGTAAACAGCTAAACCTTCCTGAGGTACAGCGCTTTTATACGCTGCTGTCAGTGAGCTCTCTCCTCTTTAAGTGACAGCAGCACATAGGACATGTGTTTGACGTAGACGGTTGACTGTGACTTTAGCATTCTTCCTGATTCACTACAATAGGATCTAGTTTGATGCTTCCTGGAAGATAACTTTGAAATTCAAATAGTAAGCAAGTAGACGGTATTCATATTTATGATTTAAATTACATACAACTTCTTAAAATTTTATATATAGCATCTATGAATTATCAATAAGAATACTTTAAATTACATATTAACAAATTTAAAAGTGATTTACTTCAATGGCCTTAAATGAAGAATCATTGCTCTTTTAAAACACTAACTTAATTCCAAAGCCTTAACATAAAGATAGAGAGATGAACTGAGTATTATCTCACAGACATGAAAGAGTAGCTCCTCTAACAAACCCAGGCTCTCACCGCCCCAGAGGGAAGACTGTTCCAGAGAGCCACACCCTTCCATGTCAGCTCAGGGAGCTGCAACGCACACTGCTTTCTGTGTGCTAGCTCACTCAGACACTTTCTGCATCAGAGCAAATCAAGTAAAATGGAGTTCCTGCCAACATTAAGAGACTGAGAAAAAGTGTAGTGTTAATGACATCTTACAGCTTTTAAAAGCAAGAGAAGAATACAAGAAAAGTAAAAATTACATAGTAATTGGAAACAATGAATAAGTTGTTCTTTCAATCTAAGTCATGTTTACTGAAAGAAATGGAGTTTTTTACATCAACACATTTAAACAGAAATTTGCTTCTGAAACACAATCTTTGTTTAAAAGGTACAGAAGGTCTTTATGTCCACCCTGAGAGCTAAATACAGTGAATGCTATGTGCACATTACCTGAAAAAGAATTAATCTACTGCACACCAGTCAGCTCCAACCCTACATGTGCAGTAATGTTCTAAGTGATGGGAGAAAGAAAGAACCAAGCTGCTTCAGCACCGAAACGGAAAGATGATTTGGTCTGTAAATGAACAAAGCCGTGCAATGTCTCCTAAACAAACTGAGCAAGGAGGCAGCCTGTACAGGAATATATTACCATATGCCAGGGCTGGGAAAGCCACCACTGCCATGGCTGCACGAAGCTCGCCTGCTGCTGGGTTTACATTCACAGAAGAAGGTTTCAGAGGTCAAGTTCAGGTCACACAACAAATGAAATTGTAACAAGCCAGCTGACATTGTATAATGTCTTCTTCCACTCAATCAATAGGCTACTGTTAGTCCTATTACCATAGAGATGGCTTCTCCTTTCTGAAGGGTGTCTATTGTTTGACAAAACAGATTTGCCACTTGAACTGGGCTGTTCCCAAAGGACGTGTACCTTGTCAGTTATTTGTATTGAAAATAATGAAGTAATTTTATATTAAAGTGCGCGTGAGCAATAATGCTGTTAGATTCTTTCTCAGGGAGAAAATAACTTTCCTGAAGTACTATATTAGTAAGACCGCGCACATAGCCATTTTAGTAGTATTAGAACTGATTCTCAGCGTCAGCCAGTGAGAGGATTGCCATCAGTGCTGTATGAAGTCAAAGTCACATGCGATGTGCTCATCTAAAATTGATGATCAAGCACAATCAGCAATAAAACCTATTTTCAAACTGGATAACCAAAGAAAAATTATTGTCTTAAACTATTTGGATTTGAAAGATATTTTTATATGATTTTTAAAAATAGTAGTTCTCTGTGGAATGCCATCAACAATACTGAGAAAATACGAAGTTTCAGAGCACTGATGGCCTTACCAGACTCAGAGTGCGCGCACACACAATTCATAGCACTGAAGTGCCTATCTTAAAGTTTCCTGTAAAAATTAATAATTCAAGTCTTCAATATTGAACAGGTTAAGTTCCAAATTTCAACCCAGATATTTAGAAAAAAAATAAGTTTTTCTCTTAATGGAAACTGGCAGATATTTAGCCACAGAAGATTCAGAAGAAATAGTTTTAATCAAAATTATTTCAAGCTTTTAGAAAAAATATTTATAACAATAAGTAGCCCGGGCAGGACCTTGTTTTTAATACTGACTATTAAAGGATTGAGTATCAATGAAAATATGTCAGATTAAATAGAAACACATCGAGTGATAAGGATAAAATATAGTAAATTATCAAAACTATAATAGTTGATTCTGAATCCTTTCCACAAATAGATTTAAAAGTAAATGTTCGAGTTATTATGTTAGCCTTTCCACTTCTGTAAGTGATTCAAAAGAAGCTTAGAAAGAATTTAAAGGGCAATACTATGACTATTATACCAAAAATGGGAGTTGGCGAAATTAAAATTGGAAATGGAATCTACTCAAATTATACTATATTTACATAATTTATTTTTACTTAAGAAAAGCTTGCAAAAGCTTTTGGATACAGAATTTTGTTTTTCCCATTTTTCTACAAAGTACAGTTTGTATTTTTTTGTGTTATCCTCTTCAGAAATAGGTGTGGACTAAGTTAAGAATGGAGACAGAAACGTCAGAGGCAAAGGAGTTCGCCGATGTCCTAAACCAGTGACCAGTCTACTAAAACACAGTAGCTTCCAACTAGGACCATCTTCATCATGGAGTCGGTGGATCTAGAGTGTCTTCCTTGCCTAGGCTACAGCAGGACAACGAGAAACCTCACTGAAGCCACACCCCAGATGTGACAGCCTGCTTTCCTCAAGCATGCAGTTACGTTCATATCTCTAATATAATCAGCTCTCACACCATACTGCACATGTGACCGCCCGGTGTCCACGAGCATACAATGCGCTCGTATTTAGAATATAATCAGGTCTGCAGGATGCTGAGTAATTAAGTGAATTTACCATCTACAAAAGACAAGCTATGTGCCGCTAAGTCAGCCCACCCTCTTCTTTGTAAAATGACAGACCTCATTAGTCCTGCCTGACCAGAGAACTGTGACAACGGACCGGTGACACCTTCACCCCACTGTACAAAGCAGCGCCAACTGTGTAAACATCTGAAGTTTATGAAATTCCCATCATACAGTGATCTAATGTGACTTAGGGAAGCCACTCAAGCAACAGAAGATGTTACAAAAGCATGTAACTGGACACAAGGAGCCCACATCTCCAATTCTCAAAACTAACTAGTCAACTACTTTACCTGAAAACGGTGAAAAAAAGGAGCGAAGCAGCCACCGCTCCAAATAAGCCACAGAGAAGATTGACGCGGTAGGCAACAGAACCAAACGGGAAGAGTGTGATGGCCAGGCTGGCCACCAGAGTGAACAAAGGATAGCCGGGAGGATGGGCGACCTATGGAGAACAGAAGCAACATGAGCCGTTCTCGTCTGGGAAGATGTGTCACCCTGGCTGTAACACTGTACAGTAGCTCTGTTCTCAGGCAAGCATGAGCACTATGCCCCACGACCAAACGTCTGGATCGTGGCTTCCTACTGTCTTCTTCTTGTGCCAATAGAGCTGTTTTCTTTAGTGGATCGGGTGTGCCTATCACATGGTCCATCACCTAAAGAGAGGGTGACATATTCCACTGCCAGTTCTTAAGGAGTCTGTGCTTTAGGTTTGCAGTACATTTGGGTCACTGAAAAGGTTACTGACAGCAGGCAGGTCCTGAAACACTGTCTTGGTGAAGAGTTGAAAGACCACACTGCTATCGGATTACCACCATGCTGACAGTTGTAAGGTCTTGACTAAAGGGATCACACACCATAATAAAGTTTATTAAATAATAAACTTATTAAAATTGTTAACCCGATTTATTCTCCACAGCTTATACAAAATTTGGGATGATAATAAGCCAACTACTGTATATATAGTAAAGGCTTTTGCTTTATAATTTCAGTTAATTGGATTTAAAACTTAAAGTAAATTGTCATGTACTGTACTTATAAGTTACTAAAAACTAGGGCTTGAAAATAAATTAATCTACTTTATTCCATGCTTAATTAAACTTTCTTAATTCCTAAAACTGTTAATGAGAGCATTGATTAAACAATAAAACTAATACTTACTCCAAGCTCATGTGCGGCTGTGATCAGTTCCCCTGTGAAAAAATAATGTAAAACCAATAATTACTATTACAGAATGACACTCCTCCAAAGTTTCCAAAATCCGGATGCTTGCATTGGGGTTTTGCATTAATTTGACTGGATAAAACTGTAAATCTGGGGAGATTTAGCAGCATGAAACAGTCTCAGAGTCCTTTCTCCCTTAGGTCTTATTAACAAACTATCTTCCATAGCTTTAAGTAACTGGTCAGTGGAAATACAGGTGAATTCTCATGAAAAAATAATTTTTCTTCCAGAAAACTGTATTTCCTTGCAAATATACAGACACATGGACAGAGCACATGTATCATGAATGTGATACACTGTGGTCTCTCCAGAACATGGCCTGGCTTCTAAACATGTAATCATGAAGAGGGGTGACAATGGTTTGGGCCTGGCAGGAGGATTGTCATAAACCCAAGGCTAGTATAGGCAACCTGGTGAGATTGTCCCCTCCTAACAACAACAACAACAAAGATGCAGTTGTCTGATAAAATGTGTGCAGAGGTTTGGGGTTTAGACATTGTCAAATGTTCCACGTTACCCGAATGCTGGCATTTGAAACGTAGGTATCTTTAAACAGTCTGCACTGTTTGGGTGCACTCTCTCACAAGCTAGTGTTTTAAAGCACATCATTCTTGTCTTTACACGTAGCTCCTCAGTGCTTGCGATTCTTTCTAAGCTTACAGCACAGTAACCCGACATCTGCTTCTGTACCTCGAGCACATCTGTCTGCTGACTCGGCACAGCAGCACAGGGCGGGCACAGCAGCACAGCACAGTCTGGAATAGGGACTTGTGGTTACTTCTGCTCATTAGGAAAGGCACTAGTGTATGTGTTCTGTTCCTTAACAGATACCAACTCTGCCTTTAATTTCTACTGTCCTAGTTACAAAGTAGACCTCCACCTTCCCTGGCCTGGACCTTCGATGTATCTTTGTTCCCAAACTATTCTTGACTGCAACGTCCTTCCCCGAAATTATACAAAGTCAGGAAGCTGGGTCCTATCCCTAGTCTATAAATTCCCAATGGCTGCTGTTAGTAATTAAACCTAGCTATCTTAGCAAGAATAAGCGCTTCTACAGTCAGGCCTGATGGCTTTGAGGTCCCTTGGGCAGCCTTGTTCCCACACTACCTGCGCTCTCCGAAGCTGGACACCAGCGTTCCATTGGGTGGCCTTTTTGACACCTGCGTCACTCATCCCCTCACCTGGACCATTTCTCCACTTCCCTAAATCTGTCAGGGCCCAGTTCAATTGCCACTTGGGAATAACATCTTCCCTTAAGCACCTCCAGCTCAGCATCCTCTGCCAGTTAGCCACTTCCTCTCCTCCACAGAGCATGCCGGAAGCTCTGGCAGCTTCCTACAGAGGAGAATATTCTGGCTAATTGCTTTCATTTCTCTGTCTCACCAAGTCTAAAAACATCAGAGTCCTCCCAGGACGCCGCCCAGAAAACACCACCTGTGCCCTTCTGGCTACCCACAAAGACTCAAACACAAACTAAGCACACAGAGGTGAATTCATACCGCACTGCCATCCTTACTACTCAGAAGCCTTTTTCTCCAGCCAATGACTGTTTCACAGAGGTCCCTAGGGATGACCAAATACTGCTTACTTAGGTCAATTACTGATATTGGCACCTCAGAAACGGAAGTATTTTTTTGTATTTTGAACACTTCTTTTAGAGAAATTGTTTAGTCTAAAAAAATGTGTATAACTCTTTCCTTTGTAATTACTCAAAGACAGGATCTTACAGTTTTACTCCGTGACTTAGCTCTGTGGGACAAAGTATACCTACCGTAGCTCCAGCTTTCAAGGTCACCATTCTCTCCCATCCAGACTACATCCAAACTACATTTTAACATTAATACCATTCCTCTGCTTCTTGACAATAAACAAATAAATCTGTATTTTTACCCCTGGAATTCTGTTGCTACAAAGACAAATCTGGAATTTAATAAAATTCTATCAATTCTTGGCAATGTTCAATCCAAGCAAAAATCTGCCACTGTTCAAAATCTATAAAGTATCCACGGTCAAGAGCAAAAGGAATGCTCCTCAGGGAGGGAGACACAGAAGAGGGCAGTGGAGTACTAAACTCAGCACCTCCCAGCCCTTGTCAGTGGCGCTTCCTCCGTTAAATTAAAGGGCCATTTGTATCAGAACAAAACTTCCTGAAGGTTTTCTGACATTACCACCCAAACTTGCCAGGCAATTCTCAGTGTATTCCAGTTTGAGACACACAGCTTTGCTGTCTCGGATGCAAACTAGGCACAAGCCCAGAGCTGTCTGTAAATGCTTCAAGTGTGCATATGCCCGTATATCACCCATTTTAACATATATAAATCCATCTGTTAGTTAATTCTTTCTTTCAAGGATCATGAGAACTATCCGTGGATAAATAACCACACCTAGTAGTGAAATGACATATAATGTGGTTGTTCCACCGAGTAAAACTTAAGACACATCAGGAAGAACTCTGGGGGCTGGAGAGATGGCTCAGAGGTTAAGAGCATTGCCTGCTCTTCCAAAGGTCCTGAGTTCAATTCCCAGCAACCACATGGTGGCTCACAACCATCTGTAATGAGGTCTGGTGCCCTCTTCTGGCCTGCAGTCATACACAGACAGAACATTGTATACACAATAATAAAAAAAATATTTTAAAAAAATCAGTGAAAGGAAGAACACATGCTTTATTTGGTTTTGAGATGTGCTCTGTTTATTGGCAGAATATATATTTCATAAACATTCAAGTATATTCAACCCAGAAACAACAAGATCAAAGGTAAGCTTAAACAAAATTTCCACATTGGTATATGGTTAAAAATAGCTCACTGATGAGTCCCGAAAATGATCACAAAACATCAGCACGTGTAAGAAATCTGCTAACTCTGATGAATACACCACTTTATTCTTTGGGTAACACATGAAATACAGAATTATGAAAGAAGGAAACAATTTAAAAAGATTATCACCATGTATGATGGAGAATTTAACAGTGCCCCAAAATTCTTCTGAGTCAGCATAAAGAGAGAATGTTCTAGAGTCAATGTGCTTAGGGTTTTTGGATGACCCTCACTCACTGTGACTTTGGTTAGCCTTATCTCACTCACCTACAAAAGAAGAGAAGAGCACCTACCTCCTAGCGCGGCTGGAAGGGAAAACCCCTAAAAGGCACTTAGAACTGTGAGTACACACAGGAAATGCAGTGTTACTACGCTGCCCATTCTACGTCTGTGGCTCTGGCAACCATAAGCTGTGCAGATATTCTTTACTGGGTAGTTATCTAACCTCTAAATAACACTCCAGTACCAAGCCTCTTGCCACCCTGAAACTACTTCACTATTTAATATTAATCTTGGAAAGCTGGTAACTCCATTCCCAAACACAATCCCCAGTAACTGCTCGGTGGAAGCAGAAAGAGGAGACGGCCTGAAAATGGAGCATCAAGGATTTTTCCCGTGGCAGGCAATCTTGAAGCCAGTGCCGGTAATCCCCATCTCCTGGCTTTCTGGCCGTGTAATCCTCTCCCCTTTGAACTGGTCTAGATTTACTGACTCCCTCAAATAAAACAGGGCAGTGGCATAGCACTTCCAGGATTAGGTTTCTAAATGACAGACAGAATGTCAGACAGAACGCTCTATCTCTTCCTTTTGACGGGAATCAGCTATTTTGCGGAGAGAGCCACACAGCAAAGAACTAGACTGAGTTTAGAAGTAGATGCCCCTCAAACAGGGCCAAGAGGTCTGCCACTCGGGCCCAAACCATAGTGAGAGAGCTACTGATCCCCAGGCTGGGAGACGATAAATGTATCCCGTTTCAGTCACCAAACTTGGGTAAACTTATCAGATAGTGAACTCATGGGTTCTCCAGGAATTGGAATCACTATTGTTATGGCACCATTCTGAAACACAGCTGGTTATTTTGAGGAATTACTGGTCACTTGATCTGACTGTAAAACAAACCAGGAATTTTGTTTCTAAACTCAAATATGTAACAATTATGCCCAGTCTTCATTTGTGTGAGACAAGCTTTTCTTTTCCCACAGAGGGGTGCTTTAAGCTGAGCTCGGCCCCCCTTTTAAAAGTTCCCCTCTTAATAGTCAGGTTCTAACTATCATAACTTCCTGGGAGGCTTTTTCTGATCTTCTGAAGATCCCACTACACACTGCCACTCTAAGTGGCACATTTTCTTAGTGCCTCCGAAATCCATCGCCACTAACGAGGTAGTTTGTTTAGTAACTCTTCGTGTCCTGTCTAAGTACATTAGAACGCTTTAGCCGTTTGTTCACTACTGTCGGGCTTTTCGTCTGTAACACTTTAAGGACTGAGAGGTAATATTTACGGACCAAAAAAGAACGGAAAGTAAAAGTGATCGGCGGCAAGTGGACAGGTGTTAAGTTTAATCAGCTGAAAGTCACGGAAGCGGGACAGCTCTAGAACACAAGAGGCCAAAGATCCAGAACCCGAAAGAGGGCAGTTCTGGAACTCGGAACCCTGCACTGAGCCCCGCGATGGGGACGGGGGCTGGGAGGAGCGCGGCCTGCGAGTACTTTACCCGAGTCTCCCCCCGGCAGCGAGCGGGGCAGCGTGACGGTGAACACGGCAGCCACGGCGGCGAACACGGCCACGCTGCCGCGGAGGCCCCCGGAGCGCCGCGGCCCCGCTCCGGCTGCCTGGGCCCCGCCGTCTCCATGGAGACCCATGGGCACGGACGCGGTGCTCGCGGGCAGCACAGCCCGGCCCCGGCTAGGGACGCCCGGCCGAGTGGCGCGCGCAGCCTGCGGAGGCTTCCGGTCTAGCGAGGCGGAGCGGACCACACCTTCCCCCGCCAACGGGGGAGGAGGAAGTGGTGGGTGCGCCCCGGCTCGGTCTAGGAGTTTTCTGAGAGACACCACGCACATGGCACTGTGCTTGTCTCAGTGTTCTGTGTAGTAATGAACCACGGTGGAGCATAATTCCCTACAACAGCTATCCTGGGACGGGCCGACTGCCCCACGTGGGATCGCTCCCCCCTTCCTCACTGACTTGGTCAGTTCCAACAGAGAAGAAAGGGGAGACGAAAATGGAGAGCCAGAAAGCGCTGGTCTGCCCCCTATGGCCTGGAGTGGAACTGCACAAAAGAGCCTCCCTAGGAAATCAACAAATGCACTACTTGCTAGTCCTTTTTTCTTTGGACATATTGTTCACAACTATCTATAACGATTTGTCTCATTAAAATTAATGTAAATCCATGTGACGAGTATAATTCACTAATCTTAAGATATTAAAATGTGCTAGTTTTCTTTCTTTCTTATAACATGCTTGAGTTCTGGCCCTAAGAAAAATAATTCTTTATGGTAGAAGTGTCTCCTACCTAAATAAAGAGGAATATTTTGGTGGAGACTTGCTCTAAAAGTGGGAAATGAAATGGAGACACCACGTAAATAATACAAATGAGTACCAAGAGATGGGCGCTACTGGACACTACATAGCTTGGGACTGAACCTAGAGGCTCACGCGTGCCAGGCAGGCACTCTGCCACTGAACTGTCTTCCAAGCCCTTACTAAACATTTTAAGCTTACAGTTTGTGTTACTATAGCAATTATTCAGACTGGGATGGAGGAGGGGCAACATCTGTGAAATATTGGCAACATTCTCACAGGAGCAAAGTGTGCCAACTGTAGAGCTGTTTGGCAGTGCCTGGCCCAGCCTACCTCAGTCTTTCCCGGTATTTATAAAACGCTGTATCACCTGAGCTCCTGGGACATAGGGGTTGTGTGGTGTGCTTTTCAATTGCTGAGAGAAAACACTACGACCAAGGAAACCTTTAGTAGAAACTGTTTATATGAAATGACAGTTCAAGAGGAATGAGTTTGTCATGGCAAGGAGACCTGGCACCAAGCAGCAGCATGGGGGCAAGAGGAAGAAACAGAAAGATTATGTCTTGAATCACTGGCTCTGTATATAAAATATGGCAATTTAAGTTTCAACTCCAAGCGGGAAGCAGAGCAAACTCAAAATGGTGGGAGTCTTTGAATTCTCGGAGCTCTCCTTCAAGGGCTCCTTTTCTAAACCTCCTTCTACAGCATAACCAACTGGGAAGCAAACAGTCAAAGGCTGAAACTGTCATCTAAACCTCCATCTGTGATACACTGCCTGGACAACAGCTCTCAGCCATCCCTGTATCCCAGCATGGGCTGCTTGCATAGCCCTTGACCCTGTTTGTACAGGGCTGCATCTTCCGATCGCCGTCAACATGGTAACAGAAAGTAAAGGCCGGTCTTCTGAGATTCGATCCTGAAAGACTGTGTTTTCAGTCTCCGCTCACTCCGGTACTACTCTTGTTCTTTCCACCAAATCTGTGATGTTAATTGCTCCTTGGAAAGGTCTACAAGGCGTCAAAATGAGAACCCCTCCAGCCTTCAGCCAGTGAGCAGTGGACAAAGAAGGCTAGACTCAGGGTTGAGTAAAGTTTGCTGTTTAACTAACACGTTAGGGAGCGTAGCAAAAGCCGAGTTGTCATATCCGATAGCATCACCGAGCCATGGACCTTGCGAACTAGAAACAGCATCAGGCTGAGAGAAAAGTCACCTCAAAGTAATTCTCCTTTATTCAAAATGCTTAGGCTCAGGGATTCTGGAGAGACGGCTCAGCAGCTAAAACACTTGCCACTCTTGTAGGGGCCCCGTGATGGATTCCCAGTGCCCGCATCAGGCCGCTCACAACTGCCGGTAGCTCCAGCTCCTGGGGCGGGGGCATCCCTGGCCTGCATGGGTATCTGCACTCAAACACACACCCACACACGTTAGGTCCTGCAAAACCAGCTTAAGATCAGAAGCATTTAATATTTCAGAGGGTTTTTTTTTAATTTTTGAAATATTTTTTATAGATTCTGCTAGTTGAGTATCCCTAGTTAAAAAAAAAATCTAAAATCTAAAGACTTTTTTTCTTTTACAGAAACCATGCAGCCTAATTTGGGCTCAAACCTGTGATGCTCTTGCCTCAGCATCCTGAACTCTGAGATTAAAAGCTTTCTCTATTATGCCCAGCAGCCAAAACCCAAACTTTATTTTTATTGTTTTCATTGAGCTATACAATTTTCTCCACTCCCTTTCTTCCCTCCCCTCTCCCCTTCTGCTCTCTCCCGTGACCCCCATGCTCCCAGTCCACTCAGGGGATCTTGTCTTTCTCACCTTCCTATGTAGATCCATGTATGTCTCAGGGCCCTCTTTGCTGTCCAGGTTCTCTGGGGTTGTAAATTGTAGGCTGTTTTTTTCTTTGCTTTATGACTAAAAGCCACTTATGAGTGAGGAGATATTATATTTTTTCTGGGTCTGGGTTGCCTCATTCAATATGATATTTTTCTAGATCTGTCTGTTTACCCTCAAATTTCAAGATGTGTAGTACTCCATTGTGTAAATGTACCACATTTTCTTTATCCATTCTTCAGTTAAGGGGCATCTATGTTGTTTCCAAGTTCTGGCTATAACAAACAATACTGTTTTAAACATAGTTGAGCATATATCCTTGTGGTATGATTGAGTGTTCTTTGAGTATATACCCAAAAGTGATATTACTGGGTCTTGAGGTAGACTGTTTCCTAATTTTCTGAGAAATTGTCATACTGATTTCCAAAACAGCTGTCCAAGTTTGCACTCCCACCAGCAATGCAGGAGTGCCCCCCTTACCCCACATCCTCTCCAGCATAAGTTGTCATCAGTGTTTTTCATCTTGGTCATTCTGTAAGATGGAATCTCAGAGTTGTTTTGATTTGCATTTCTCTAATGGCTAAGGATGTTGAGCATTTCCTTAAGTGTCTTTCAGTCATTTGAGATGTGTCTGTTGAGAGTTCTCTGTTTAGGTCTGTACCCCTTTTTATTGGATTATTTGTTCTTTTGGTGTCAAGTTTCTTGAGTTCTTTGTATATTTTGGATCTCAGTCCTCTGTCTGAAAACTCAAACAGTTTTGAACATCTTGTTGGCACACAGTGTTTTCTGGATTTTGAGCATTTCAGAATTTGGATGTTGGGGTGTTCAACTTCTATATGGCACTAAACTTCTTTTGTGTCCTGAATGTGACCCCGAGTGTCTTGAAAGTCACCCAGGTCATATGAGCTGACTCAGTTCTCCTGAGAAAGACGCTCCCTTGGCCCTTACATAAACTATTAAAACCCAAAGGGGCTTCGACTGTTCATTCCTGCTGGTCATCCACAGTCCCCTAGGCCTCTGCTGCCCCCCTCTAGCTGGGAGGGCTAGAAATAGCCCTCTCCTGTTTTTTGTGGCATCCACTGGCAACACATTGTGGGTGAGATGTGGGGGGGAGGCTCTTTTTTTGTGGAATGGTAATAAATATTGACCCTCTGGCCTCTCTGACTCCATCCATCGAGAGAGAGGGGACACTCTATTACTGCTGTGTGGGGACAGAAGTCCAGGAAGTGGTCTCCAAAGATGCCATGGAAAATAAGGGCCTCACTTATTACCCAAGGAGAATGAAACCGGCTCCTTTCCCAGCCTTCTTTGGTACCACTCATCTGGTTATATTGGGGTCCCTGTAGATGGCAAAGGTCAAGGTTGACTCAGTCCTTGTCACACTTTCTGCTGTGATTTTAGGTTATAGTAAAGAGGGTTTCTAAATGTGTTTTTTCCCTTAACTTTCTTGATCCATTGACTCAACAGAGAAGCCTTTGGTTGGTTCATACTTGTTGTTTACTTGCTTCTCTCTGTGCCCGCTGGCACCTGTGGGTTGCCAACCCCTCTAGCAATCCGTCTGGGACAATAAGGCAAAAACAACCCCAATAAACTCCGCAGGAACTCACTACTGTGTCACTCTCCCAAGCACAAAGCTGTCCGTTCTGCATCTTCCCTGCACCTGCCCAAGTCGTGTTTTGTCCACCTCATGTACAGTGGCTTGTACTCATCAACAGAGGACATGTCCCCTGTCTGGAAGTGGAAGTCGCTTCCCTTTGTTTCATTCTCTCCCAGCATCAAGAAGTCTCTTGACAGGGCCTAGAGAGATGTCTTAGCCGGCAAGGATGTTCGTCACACAAGCCCAACAGCGTAAGTTCAAATCCCCGAGTCCACTGCAAAAGCGGGATGCGGTGGTGCAGTGAACTGAACCCGTCACCCAAGCACTTCTGCACAGAGATGGAGACAGAAGCGGGAACTGCCTTCGCTGGAGCACAGCACAGCAGCAAGAAGCAACAGAGACCTTCCCTGGACTAAAAAAAAGACAGAAGGAGAGGACTGACTTACAAATGCTGTCCTCTGACTTCCATGTTGGCCATGCATAGAATGCATGCATATACAATCACACACACACACACACACACACACACTTTTTTTAAAAGAGCAGCTTTGCAGATATTAATGCACTGAAATTCAACAAAAAATCCAAACAATAATCATCCCCAACCCCAACTGATACAAAGTAAAATATGTCTTTTTCTACCTAATGTTGATGATACTTTGTATTAAAAAAAACTAAAGATTGAAAATTAGATATCTGGAATATTCTTGCATAAACCTTCTACATAGAATAACGCAAAAGAGACAAGCATCCCTACCAAATGCCTTTTAAAAAAATACTTGAAATTCAAACAAAGAATTGGAAAAACAAAGCCCCGCTTCCACCTTTCTAATCTCGGAGGTTTTCAGTGTCTGCAAAGTGTACGTAAGACAGGAAACTGCTATAACATCTGGGAGAGCAACTTAGCTATGCTTATCGAAAATCTGTAAAGACAGCGATGCAATTTTATCTGGAATTGTCAGTGAGCATACAAAATGGTGATCAGAGAAACGCAAATTAAAAGCGATAGTGGCATACTGTGTGCCTGGCAGGCTCGCAGGAATCAAAGCCTGCACACAGATAATGCTGCTAAGTGTAGGGAACAATAGACACCAGGGACGTGATTGGTGCGGGCACTTTAGAAAACAAACCCTTTCCTGCCAGGGATGAAGATGTACAAGTCTACAGTCTGGACCTGACAGGTGAGGCTCCTAGCTGGAGAAGTCAGGAGACATACAAATATCTCTAGCATTGCTGCTCATAGATGCCAAACAGGAACAACCCCAAACTGCTATGGACATAGAATAGATACATTCTTGTGTAGAATATACAGTGCAATGATATACAACAAGAAAGCCCACAAACCAAAACTAGTGGAGTATTATAGATAACTATAAGAAACGAAATAGTGAGCAGAGGGGAAAAGTTATAAGAACCATAGGATAATTCTAGCTCTTAAAACACTAAGATACTAATTTAGACTAATTATCTGTATTGTTTGGAGAGTGTATTTTTGTTCATTTTAATTGTGTGTGTGTGTTGTGTGACTATGTACATGTGGGTGAAGGGCACACAGAGCTCTAGGTGTGGACCCCCCTGGAGTTCACACTACAGTTGCGAGCAACCCCAAACGGGTGCTGGGAACCAAACTCACATCTAAATGCTGAGCCATTATCTCTCCGGCCCTCTCCGCGGTGTTTAGAACTGTAAAGAACACAGAAGATAATGCCCATCAGTGGTGAGACAGCCACAGTTGCTTCAGATGGGTGAGTGGAGCTGGGAAGGAGAGGGTACATGTGGGTCTTAGGGCCCTGCCAGTGCCTGTGCTCTTGACTTAGGCTCCAGCTATACGGGTATATCCTTTGAAGCATTCTTTTAAAACTTTTTACACACATGCATTTATTTGTGTGTGTTTATGGGGGCAATGCAGACACCACAGCTCATGTGTGGAAGTCACAGGCCAACTGGACGGTGCTGTTTCTCACCTTCGACACGCGGGTTCTAGGGACCAAACTCAGATCAGCAGGCCCGGCAGCAAGCCCTTCCACCTGCAAAACTATCTCACCAGCCCTGAAACTATTCTTTAAACCATTTATAAATGCTTTTATATATCTACCTATTGATGAAGGATACATTTTGAACAAAGTAGACAAGAATAAAGATTCTGGAATGCCTGCCTACTGGATCGGCCAAAGTTCTTTTTACAAACAGAACCAGTGGGGTGTGTGCGCGCGAGTGGCTGCAGCAGAGGGGCACACACACTTATATGTATGCATGCATAATTACATAAGAGGATTATAAAGGGATTATAAGAAAATTTCAAGTTCTTTTCCTTAGTCTACGTGTGTATGTGGTTGTGTGTACCCTGGTGCTCACGTGGAGGTCAAAACAACTTTTAAGACTTGCTTCTCGCCTTTTTCCCTTGCTAAACAGCAGCTCTCTTTTATCTGCTGCTATTCTGCACACTATGCTAGCTGGCCCGAAAGCTTGACGCTGCTGCTGTCTCTGCCCCTGCGTTGCCATTAGGAGTGCTGGGATTGCAGATACACTACCACATCTGGCTTTTTACACAGGTTCCAGGGGTTGAACTTGGGTTGTCAGACATGTATAAGCTAGGACCGTCACCCACAGAGCAATCTGCCTACCTGGGCCTTTCACGTGTGGCTGTCTGCCCAGCTGGAGAAACTGTAAATAACAGAGAACAATGACGCAGCCCCAGTCCAAAGCTTCTTCCTTCCTGAAGAGCCTTGGCTGTGGGTCTAGATGGAGGGGCTGAAGCAGCTGGGGTCCCATGTCCACAGGTCATGGCAGCAGCAATAGCTGCTCCCCCTTAAAAGAAGAACCAACCTTGCAAGCTGGCTGGCTTCCTCCTCCTTGATGTCATCTAGACCCAGCCTATTGGATGCTACCACCTACATTTGGTTGCTTCCTCTGGCCAAAACAAGAGAGTCTTGAGACACACGGTAAGGCACTGCTCTTGCAAAACATCTGTGAATTTATTCTTGAATAATTAATTAGATTTTTCAAACGTGGCATTTTCAGAATCTTTTTCTCCAGGTCCCGTTGAGAGACATTTTCATTCTGTAAGAAGATGACAAAATGATGTAGCATATGGAAAATGAGTGTTGGATGCCAGGGCTGTGGATCCAGGATGGAAAGTTCTCAGCAATGATCTGAGGCTGAAAGGATGTAGAAAGTGCGTCTGATCTTGCTGTTGTCAGGGAAAACTGAACCTGAGCCATACACCCTAAGGACAGCACCTAACACATCTAAAACCTAGACAGGAAACAATGGACAAAAGAACAGTCAGAGTCACATGGCTGCAGACCAGGCTGGCTCTGAACTCACAGAGATCCCCCTGCCTCTGCATCTCCGAGTGCCAGGATTAAAGGCGTGAGCTACCACTGCCTGGCTCACTCAGCATTTTTACAGTGGTTCATAGAGTGACCCATGCTCAAATTCTCTTTCTGCTCATTATTTTTGTGATCTTGACCAAGTTTCTTTTCCTTTTCTTCTTTTCATGCTGAAGGTACCAGGGAGGTATCAGGTGCCGGGACCTCACACCGGGCAAGGTCTCTAACACACTATGCTATCCCCTCAGCTCTTGAACAAGTTCTTAAATTCTCCAGTCTCCCTATTGCTTATCCGAAACACAATGATAGGGTAGTGCCATCCTCATAAATCTGGACTGAAGCTAAAGGGAGAAAGTGGCTGGAGAGATGACTCATCACTTAAGATCAGGTACTGTTTATACTTGTATATGTGTGCTCTATGGATATGCTGGCACATCCGTGTATATTGCTGCACTATTCATGTATACATGGATTTTCATATTTCTGTGTGTGTCTTGCGTGTTGTGTGTGTGCACATGTGTGTATGTATATGTGCACACGCACATGTGTGTATGCATGTGTGCATGTGTATGTATACGTGTGTGTGTGCATGCATGTGTGTGTCTGGGTGTGTTTGCATGTGGGGGGGTTTGGGGGGGGTGGGAGTGTCTGGGCCAAGAATCTAGAATAGAAATCATAAGCAGAGAGGAAGATAATTTGGGGTATTTTTTTTGGTTTTTCAAGAGAGGGTTTCTCTGTAGCAGGCACCCACACATCTTTAAGTCAGTATTTCTGTGGCACACTGACTCCAGTCTTTTGGCTGGTTATATGGTAATCATATGATCTGTTGACCGACTCGTTTCTGAGGAAGCTCCACACTGATCTCCACAGTGGCTGAGCAAGTTTCCCTTCTCGCCAGCAGCGGTAGTGGCCCCCCTTTCTCCACACACTTGCCAGCATGTGTTTGTTGTCCCTCACTTTCTCAATGGCAGCCCCGTGACTGGGGTGTGATAGGACCGCAAAGCATTCAATTCACGTTGCCTGCTGCTGTGGACGGTAAATTCCTCTTCATGTCTCTCAGCTGCCTGAACTTCCTTTGAGAACCATCTATTCGGTTCCTCAACCCGTTTGTTGACTGGATGGTTTTGTTTCCTGGTGCTTAAATGTCACAGTTCTTTATATATCTGATATATGAATCCCTGAATCTTTCCCTATTCTTTAGGCCGCCTCTGCATTCTGGCAATGGTTTTCTTTGCCATGCAGGAAATCTTTTTAATGTCTTGTAATCTTATGTCTGCTCTTGAAGTGATTCCCTGTGCTTTTGGAGTCTTTTCAGAAAGTCTGTGCCATGTGTTGGAGGGTCTTTACCTGTGTTTTCCTCTAGAAGCTCTCACTCTTTGGAAATTACATCAAGGTCTTTGATCTACTTCGAGTGGACTTTTGTGAAGGGCGAGAGCTATGAACTACATTCCATCCTTCTACACATGGAAACCCAATTTCTCCAGCACTGACTGTTAAACAGGCTGCCTTCCCTCCAATGCTTTTGATTGCCCTGTCACAAATGAGTTGGCTGAGGCTGCAGGGTGTGTGTTCCTCGGTCCTCTGCTCCACTCCGTAGATCCACATGTCTGCCGGGGTGTGTGTTCCTCGGTCCTCTGCTCCACTCCGTAGATCCACATGTCTGCCGGGTGTGTTCCTCAATCCTCTGCTCAATTCCATTGATCCACATGTCTGCCGGGTGTGTTCCTCAATCCTCTGCTCCACTCCGTAGACCTATGTGTCTGTTGTCTGCTACCACTATGTTTTGTCACTATGGCTCAGTAATATAATTTGAGATCAGGTATCGTGCTAGCTCCAGCTTTGTTCTTTCTGTTGAAGTTGCTTTGTGTTCAGGGTCTTTTGTGCTTCCACGTGGATTTTAGGATGTTTTACAAGTTCTATAGAATGTCACCTCATTGAACTTATAGATGATTGTCTGTGATTTGGCCATTTTCACAATATTAATTCTGCCTGTGAGAATGAGAGGTCTTTTCATCTTCTAGTGTTTTCTGGAGTTTTGTTTTTTTCAGTATTTCAAAGTTTTCATTGTATAAGTTTTTACCTCCTTGGTGAGATTTATGCCTAGGTATTTTGGGGGTAGAAGTTACTTTTCTCCCTTGGATTCTCCCACAGCGAGTTAATTATTGGGATACGGGGAAGCTATTGATATTGCTCACTGGCTTTGCGTCTTCCAACGTTGCTGAAAGCGCCCTGGGAAGAGTGTTCTTGTGGGACTAGGATCATACCATCCGAAGAGAGGGATAATCTGACTTCTTTCTATTTATACCCGTTTGAATCTTTCTCTTGTTTTATTGCTATGGCTAAGACTTCAAGCAAGGGATTAAACAATATGGTAAGGGTAAGACGCTTTTCTCCTTCCAGACTGCAGGGGAGAATCTCTGTTTTCTCCAGTTAGTGGAATGCTGACTCTAGACTTCTAGTGTATGGCCTTATTATACCGACGGGTGACAACTCCAGACTCTTTGCGTACAGTCTTACTATGTTGAGGAATGTTCCTTTTAGTCTTCGCTTTCTTTTTCCGGGGTCTTTGTTATCAGAATGTGTTGAACTTTCTGGAAGGCCCTTCCTACACTGATGATGGAATGGTTGTGTAACCTCTGCCCTCGCCTTTTGTACATCATGCTATCCTCACTGATTAGCAAAAGTCTGAGCCACCCTGTGTTTCCACTCACTTTATGACTGGACTTGAAACCCTTCCTACTTAACTTTGATTACCATTCTGTTTGTACTTGGCGTTCCTTTGAGATGGCTGGTAGAGATGATTCGAGGGGCTTTGGATTTCCTCGGTTAGTTCTCTATGTCTCCATTATGAAAGGGAAACCTTCAACTGCAGAACATTGGCCACTCTCACCCCCAGCTGACCAGCGTGTCCTGTCTGTGATCACTGTGGAGGCCAGGCTGGCTTCGGGGTCAAAGTCCCCCTGCCTCTGCCTCCCAGGCGCTGGGATTACAGTGTGCCCCACAACTGCCTCTGCATCTTCTAATCAAAGTCAAGGTTGCTGGGAATAGGGGAGTATCAGGTATAACACACATGGTAGACACTGTTGGGGATTCAGACCCATCAATGGCAAAGGAAGCCCAGCACACTTGGCCACTCCAGCTGGGTGTCTTCTGTGAGATCTCCAAAGCCAATCTGTTTCAGAATAACTAATAGATCTGCCTTCTTAACTAGAGATCCCTGTCCAGGCAGAATCAGAGACATGCTTTTATGAAAGTGGAACTCGGGCAGCCTTCTGGTGAGAAAAAGAATGCAAGCTTTGGAGGCAGTGGTCACTCAACCCCAAGTGGAAAGACTTGGACATCCACAGGGACAAATGATCCCAGATGCAAGCACCATGTTTCAGAATCTACCAGAGAAGCACGCATGACTGACACTCTGGAGGAGAAAGTCGTGTGGGCTGTGGAGCTGTCTAAAGTCTGGGGTTGAAAGGGCTCCAGATCCCTGGAGGTTTCAGGGGAACTGGAGGGTGGTGGGGCTGGAGAAACCTCGGGACCTGTATAAAGAAGGATGAAGGCTGACGCTGATGTCCAAGAAGAGTGCAGGGGAAGACACTGCTGGAATCACAGAGACAAGTATGGCGCTATCCCCGCTTGTGCACTGAGCACCACCAGGACCATGCTGTTAAAGTCAGAGTGGAGGTCTTCTTCCAGGAACCGGGGACACTTTCTGGTCCGAGTACTGGCCTTGGGAAATCTCAGCCCCGCAGGTGGTGATTGAGATGGACCAAAAGACTGAGAGAAAACGTGTGGTTGAGATTAAAAAAGAAAAAGGATGACATCAACAAAAATGGTAGCTGCTGCCTTGCTTGTGTGGCCCTCACTTTCTCTCCAAAGCAGCCAGTTCTGTCCAGGTAACTCTACACCCACGTGCTGGGGTTGTTGTGGAGCTGAAAAACATTAGCCAGGTAGATGACTCGGTACCTGAAAAGACAGTCTGTTGATGGAGGGAAAATAATACCTCCTTCTGCTGGAGCTAAGTGAAGCTAAGCCAATGACCAAAAATGAAGTTTCTGATAATACCGTCACATGTGACTGCTGAGGTAAAGCCTCTCGGTTCTGCTGTGATCAATCGATGTGCATAATCCAGTCTAACCAAGATTGTCCAAAGACACGTCTGTAATTAGGCAGAGAGACTCTTTCCCACGTGTTTTACCCACTCACCTTGCCCGCTGTGAGAGACCCTATGCTCCTGCAGCACTAGAGCATACTCTAGCGGTAGCCAGGAATAGCAGTGCCCCCCCCCAAGCTGCACGGCTCCTCCTCTGCTGGGGAGTCCCAGGAATAGCAGTACCCCCCAAACTGCACCACTCCTCCACTGCTGGGAAGTCCCGGGAATAGCAGTACCCCCCCAAACTACCCCACTCCTCCTCTGCTGGGGAGTCCCAGGAATAGCAGTACCCCCCAAACTGCACCACTCCTCCACTGCTGGGAAATCCCAGGAATAGCAGTACCCCCCAAACTGACCCACTCCTCCACTGCTGGGGCGTCCCAGGAAGGATAAACTCCCGATGGGCAAAGGTCGGGTGGGCTTATTTCAAAAAAGAGCAGAGGAAACTAATCGACTCTTCTGAGACGACTCCAATCTAAGAATAAGGGATCCCCAAGCCCCACAGTCCTTAAAGAAGGAGGCAAATTCTCTCCTACCCTTTGTTCAGTACCAAGAGTAAACAAATAAGAATTATTAACTATCTTTCGACAATCTAAAATGACATCCCACACAGTGAGGCTTCAGAAAAGCTTCACTTTTGCTTTCTTCTTAAATCCAAGCCACATTCAGAAATGCTTCAAAGGATGGAGAGGGAGCAGATAGAAGGTGTAATACAGCAAGCAAACTCCCTTCAGCCATGACTGCTATTACAGACTTGAGTGAGTACCATTATTTTAGATAAATAAAAACAATGGACCAGAACCAATTTTACATAAGGAGATATTGTTCAATTTGTTGCCAGCTTTGCTGAAGTCTCCTCTGGCCTGTGGAGTGATAGTTAATTATAAATAAGAATGTTTGTTTTTGCTTAGTGATAGCGCCTCTAGAAAATCACTTTCAAACATTTAACCAGGCAACAACATTGTCCTCTTGTGTGTGTCTCTCCAAGCTGAAGGGATATGTCCCCTTAGTTTTAAATGTAAATTCTATTCTTAAAGTCAAACTCACATAAACTTTAAGAAGAAGAAAATTCACCGCCACCCCCACTACACAGCTAAGAAAATAAGCTTGCTTAAGGCAGCTGCTTGTGTACTATTGTGTTTAGACTTGAAATATAGACTTATTTGGAACAAATTAAAGAGGTTATGTTTATTTGATTTCAAGTTATCTCAGCAAGAAACACATTTTTCGTACCTCTTTGGAAGAACAGCAGGTCAAATGACACAGTTGTGAGTTACTCTTTGAGACATTTCAGCCACACCGCGGGGTTCACCTGACCTGAGCTCTACGGCTTGAGGGAAGAAGAAAGGCTTGTGTTTTAAATGTTCTTTAAGATCCTTTCTGGGGGTGGGAGAGTCGGGAAGCTGTCACAGGCCTTTTTATTTTTGTCCTATGACACCAAGCAGTTTAATTACATTTCTAACCTACGACTTGGGATCATAATTAATTTCTCCAAAGGCAAACATTATGTAGCATAATTGTGCAACTTTGCAGGAATAAGCACGATTTGCTGCAAGGTCACCCGCGTGCTTTAAACTCCATCTGCAAATCCTTTCCTCTTTTTGAGCAGCCTTTCCTTTTGGACAACGCTCAGTGGCAAAGGAGGGTCTTTATTGTTAATGCTAAAACAAGGAACCAAACAGGTTTATTACAAAGGAGACCTAGACCCCGAGACGGCAATTGGCTTTATTAATAAAATAAAGAGCACACAGTGGTATAAGGGCAAATGGGACTGTGGTTCCCTTATTAAATGGTTCGATTAGATTGATGTCACACCTGTTTGAAGAGCATGGTCAAGAGGACCTCATTGACTGTTTCTGAAGGTAATTGTTCTGAATGGAGAGAGAGCCTCTGCTCAGAATGCAACCCGGTATAAGGTAATTGTTCTGAATGGAGAGAGAGCCTCTGCTCAGAA
>NW_004949203.1:209310-219793 GCF_000317375.1 Microtus ochrogaster
TGGAGAGAGAGCCTCTGCTCAGAATGCAACCCGGTATAAGGTAATTGTTCTGAATGGAGAGAGAGCCTCTGCTCAGAATGCAACCCGGTATAAGGACTTGCAAGTCCGATGTTGAGCCCTCTAGAACTGTAAACCTTTGTTCCCGTCTTTATGAAAGCAAGTCTGCCATTCCCATTAGCAAGAAAGTTTGCCAAGGCTGAAATAAAATGCCATAGCCGAAAACAAGAACAGTTCTGACCTCCTTGCTACACCTGATGCCTCCAATACGGATTTCCTCTGACTGCTGCTTTCTTCTCCTCCTTTGCCCCAGGCTTTCATAATCCAGAGAGAGGAAAAAAAATGAATTTCCCTTCCCAAATGCTAGAGTTGCTGGTGCAGAACGTAACTAAATCCCAGCAGCTGTGCCAGGGCACCTGGGGCCATAGAAAGAAGCCTTTCAAACGACTCGGGGATGAGCAGGAGTCCAGCTCTCCGCGTCTCTCGGTTTCCTGTGGTTTCAGAAGTGCGGAGGAGGCTGCAACTATGCTCTGTGCAAAGCAAAGGGGTGTGCATGGCAGGAATGCTTGTGGGAAGAAAGGAGAAAACAGATGCTTCTAAAGCTGCAAAAGGAGACCTGAGGTTCGCTGCGGTTCACTGCTGCAGCGCTGCAGCGGCCTCTCAGTCAAGTGTACAAACTCATCCCAGGGGGTTCCTTTAAGATGTAGATTCCAGTTCAGTAGGTGGGGTCTGGGACTCTGCGTTTCTGACAAGCTCCCTTGTGGTGTGGGTGCAGCCTAAGCAGGGGCTGGTGCAATCCATCGCCTTTCCATCAGTTTGTCCTGTCGCGGCTACACCTGTTACTCAATTCAGTAAGAGATTTTTCTGGGCGACAAGCGTTGTACAGTCTGTTCCCTTGGTGCGTCCCTAAGCTCCTGGCACAGCACGACGGTAACAGCGCTGGCAGTAAAGTCTTTGAAGAGGTGTTGGTGTTTGTGTAAGCGCCAGGAGGGAGACTTAGCTTCCAGAGTAGCGATTCAACTTGGGCAGAAAAATGTGTCCTAGAACCTCGTTCATGTCTTTCCGGTCAGTTTTATTTTAAGACTACAATCCGTGCTCTCTTCCCGCTTCTATATCCTTTTGTGCTGCGGTTGCCATCTCCCGGGAGAGGCAGCAGGTGTGACCGGAAAGACTCGATTTGCAGTGGGAGGACTCTCTGCGACCTTCATTCAGTCTTAAAACCGAACAGTCCTACCTGGGAGTGGATCTAAAGGATTAGAAACGATAAGCCTGGTGATGTAAGCTTGTAAGTCTAGCCAATCAGGGGCTGACCTAAGAGAATTTCAAGGTACGGTCCTGCCTGGGCTATGGGGCAAGTTCAAGGCAAGGCTAGGCCAGTTTAGCCAGACTCTGTCCTGAAATAAAAAAGGCTGGATATAGCACAGTGGCAGAGCACTTTCTAGCGTGGGTAAGGTGCTAGGTTCAAGCCCGGGTACCAGAAAAGGAAGGAAGCACCCTTGTGAGGTACAGTAGCTACTCGGAGTTATGGGTGCTCACTTTCAGCTGTGCTTGCTTTAAGCCCATGAGTTGTGCATTAGCAAGGCCTGGGGCACTCTCAAGAAGCCCCCTATCCTCCAGGGCATACCCTTGCCTAATCACTGAATGAGCAAGGCCATTGAAGAGCATCATTTATAAAGCCCCAGGCCTGCAGCTCAGGTTGCAGAGGACCAGTCTAACTGTAACTAAGAAGTGAGCAATCACAGTAATTTCTTTCCATTTGTGGCTAATGAGACGAGCGGAATGGGCATTGGAGGATGGTAAGAAGCATGCCGTCAGCATCCCCACGGCTTGTCTTCTCTCACCCTGCAGGGGACAACAATCTTCAGCAGCTGGTGCTGGCCACTCTCTAGACCACAGTCACAGACTTCCTGGTGTTTGCGAGGGAATCTTGCTTGATTTATGACTCATGTTTATTCACACACATTCTCTGTAGTCCAGTATGATTATCTTATTTTTTCTCATCTACATTTTCTTAGGGTTTCACCAATCTGTGAAATTAAATGAACTTTCATGAATAAAGTAGTTACAATGGGAAAAAAGACTATAGAAAACCTTAAAGATGTTGAGTCCCAAAGAACTCAGCCCAGTGTACTTGGGTTTATGTAATGGGCCTCATATGGGCTTTTCCGCTCTGTTCTCAGAAGGTGTAGCACCGTGCACTGGAACATAGGCTGGCCTAGAGCTTACCTTCCATCTCAGGCCCTCGAAAGCTGGGTTCACAGGTTTGGGCTCATCCCCGTTTCCCACCCAGCACAGCTGGCTTTCTTGTGTATTCTTGAGCAAATCTAGTTAGCGGCTCTCCTTGTTCTGTCATAATGAATCTATTAAGTCAAAGTGGCAGTGCCTGGTAGATAAACTAGAACATGCGAGGTACATTAACTTAGTGGGCCTCACCAGGTAGGTCTGGGATCAGTAGGTGGCCCCTGCAGTGTGTGGTCACCCTGGCCAAGCACTACCTTTGCTAGGTCCTCATCAAGACTGCCTGTTACGACTCATGTTGTCTGCAGATGATGTGGGAGAAGCTGCACAGAGATCTGGACAAAGGCACTGAGATCCCAGGCAGTGCTCTTGGGGGGCTCCATACTGAGCCTCCTCTTTCCCTTTGCTTCCACTGACCCAGGCATAAGTTCCCACTTTATACTAGAGCCATTCTGCCCCCTATTTTGAACATGTGACTTCCAGACCATGCCTCCTGACTCTGTCTCCATCTCCTTCCCAGGATGACTCAGAGGGGCCAGCTGCACAGAATCATCAGAGATTGCTAGATACAAGTGGCTCTTCAAAAAATAAAATTTGGGCCCTAGATGGAACATTGAGGGGTTTGCCAACTCCAAGGGAGCAAGGCCTTTAAGGGACAGTGGTCTGTTACAGGCATCATCTTTCACCACTAATGCGGAATAATTCCTGTCATTTTGTAGATGAGAAATATATTTACCTTGGCATTTAAATAAGGGCTGATTCAGAACTGCAGAGTATAAGGGCAATAAAAGGCCACACAAGAAACTGCTTGAAATCAGGTATGGTGCCACATGCCTTTAATTTCAATAATTGGGAGGCAGAGGTAGAGGATCTTTGAGTTTGAGGCTAGCCTGGTCTACAGAACAAGTTACAGGACAGCCAGATATCCAGAACTACACTTATCCTGTCTTGCAAAACAAACAAAACACAAAAACAGTCTAAGAAGACATTATGTGTGACATAGATCTAAAAAGTCTCTTCAAGAAAGGTACAAGTGTCCTAAATGAGAGAAACCCAGCAAAGGTCACATTGGGCACTGGCAAAGTGACAGTGACCGGGTAAAAGGTGGTATGCGTTTCTCCTTCTCACCATGCATAACGCTGGGACTCACAAGACTATCCTGTTAGCACTGGGATCTGCTGTTGCTTCAGGAACTGCCAGCAAGCTGTCTGAGCTCAGAGCTTCTGTGACTGCACGGAGAAGACAACAGCCATCTTCCTGTCATAGTACCGTGTGATACTATGGTCAGCCATCATCCTGTCGTAGTACCGTGTGATACTATGGTCAGCCATCTTCCTGTCATAGTACCGCACAGAGAAGTCAGCCATCTTCCTGTCATAGTACAGTGTGATACTATGGTCAGCCATCATCCTGTCGTAGTACAGCACAGAGAAGTCAGCCATCTTCCTGCTGTGGCATTTAAACTCCCATTGCTTCTGCCGAGAACATTAAGATTCACAGTTGTCACTTTACACTTCAGGGTTTGGCAGAACAGTGGCAGGAGCTTGTGGCCAAGGCTTCTGCACTTCATGGCAGACAGGAAACACAGGGATAGACAAGGAAGAGGCAGGAACAAGACACTTGTGACCAGTCTTGGGGCTGCAGCCTTGCATCCAACCTGAGTCCAACCCTTTGGAAGCATATGCTCATCAGAGATGCTGGGAAAGAAGGGAAAGATAAGCTGCGGTAAGAGCATTCCTCCCCTAACCGCCACTGCCCTGGGAGCAGCATCTCAGCCATTGCTGCCCCCATGTCAGCACGATTCCTGTTAGCAGGAAAAGGCCCAGTGTTCAAAGGTATCCAACTGATAGCTGGACCCATGCTTTAGCTAGGAATCGGGGAGGCGAGGCTAATAGGCTAAGTGATATTTTACTTCTTGGAGGAACGTGAAATCACATTGCCCTTTCTTGTTGAAGCTGATGAGGGCTCTGTGCTTGCCAGATTCCTAGTCACCTACTTTCGGGACAGTGTGCACTAGCTGAGGACATCGGTTGGAAGCAATTTTCTGCTTCAAATTTCAGATGTTAGCTTCTAGTGTCTAACCAGCCACAGTCGGGGTATGCGTGGAAATCCAATAAATGGTAACAGCCAAGTGTCTCCATTCCAGCAGTTTTTTTTCCTCCAGCTCTCCACTGGCCTTACTCATCTTTCATGGACCGACTTCCTGTGTTCTATTAAAACTTGAACAGACTACATACATCTCGGGATGACTTCCTGACTGCCAGAAGAACTCAAGGAAGTGATTCCATTCATTTGACACCCTGATTAATTGGTGACCTAGTGTGGTGTTCTTAACCTACCACCACTGAATCTGTGAGGAGTCTTACAGACTGCAAGCTTCATGAGGGCAGGAGCAGGGTCTGCGTGTCCACGCAGTTTCTGTGTTTTGTTAGAATGAAAACAAAGGGCAGATGTTAATGTAAAGGCTCAAGAAATGAGTTAATAACAGATACTTGGGGGGAGGGACTGTATCCAACTGAATAAAAAATGAGAGATACATTTTAATAAGTAAATTTTTATTTTCCAAAGTAATTAAAATGAAATAAGTCACCTAGAGTCTGCCTTCTGCATTCACAAGTTTCACATCTTTAGACAATCAGCAACTATGAATTGAAGATATTTTTTAAAAAGCAAACCTCCATCTGTACTAATCGCACAGAGTTCTTTTCTTGCCTTTACTCTCTGGAGACACAGAATAACCATTTACACGGCAGTTATGTATAAGGAAATAGGGATGGTCTATTTAAGGTCTATGGGGTGATGCATATCTGTTGTATACAAATACTTTGCCATTTTATAGAAGAAATCTGCTCATCCAAGGATTTTGCTGTGTGTGTCTGTGGGGATGAGAAGGCCAGGTGAGGGGGCCCTGGAACAAGGTCTCAGGGGCATAGCAAGGGGTGATAATTAATCTGATTTATCCATTCAATCTGTAGTCTTGAGTCACAATGGAAACACACCTCTGGGTGTGTCCATGAGGTTTCATTTAGCTGGGAAGACCCACCTACATGTGAGAGGTACTGTCTCAAGGGTTGGAGTCATCAGCCAATTAAAACGGAGAAACCTGCGTTCATAGCTCTCTGCCTCCTGACTGCAGATGGGATGTGGCCAGCTGCCTTATCCTAAAGCCGCCACAGTGTCCCCACCACGTTAGACTGTGCCTTTCAAACTGCACAGCAAACCAACCCTGAGTTGCCTCTGTCAGTATCTGATTATAGCAGTGAGAGAAGCAGTTAGCACAGAAGGGCATATACAGCTGTTTGCTGTGCACCTCCAGCTGTCTGGGATCGGGGAACTGAACTACGGCATTGCTTGGTCGAGAACACAGTACACAGACACACGGTGTGCTTGTGACAGATGCCCTTCAGCACCACAGCGTGTCACAAGCAAAGAGTGCGAAGCAAAGCCAGCCTCGGGGCCCCTCTTGTGTAACACTGTTTGCCTCCCGTTTCTCAAATGGTCATCATGTTTTCCCTCCGCTACTAAATGCAAAAGTGACCTAAGTCTTAATTAGCTTTCCCTACCCAGAGACACATATAGTGACGCCTTCTAGTAAAAGGTTGGGGGATAAAGAACTAAAGCCCCATACAGAACAGCCAGTAATGGGCACACATGTTTGTAAGTGTTTGCTTTAATACTAATGTCAGATTATTTAGGACCTAATCCCTCCTGTCGATTGGGCTGAGTATACGGGGTAGGATAAAGATTTGATCCCCACATTAACACATTTTATGGGTTGCAAAGCCACTTTCCCCGCACTAAAACACAAGGTCGTGAACTGATAGAATCCTCATTTTTCCAAGGGTTTTGGTAATCTGCAGAGGAGGCCTGGAGAAGTACTGGGTAAACAAGTCGTCCGAACTCTTCTGAAAGGCATCGAGCCAGTGTGAGCGCTCCTCAGAGCATCTGGGTGAGGCGGAACAGAAGCAAATGCTAAGACGCACTCTGCTTTGAGCCACTTATGTAACTGTGCTGCCACAGATTAAAATTAAGCCATTTGAGGCAATCCCCACCGCAGAAAGGGATGGAAAGGAAGGGACTTTCAGACCTTTCCACGTCTTCTCCCTGCCCTGGAAGATTAGAGTGTCAACTGTATCATTAGAGTTGCAAACCTCTGGGAGTTTCTGCTACTGATTCCATCGCTTTGTTTATCTCCCCTTCTCTCTGTCACGTGACTTTCTGCTATGCATCTGTTCTTCATATCAGTGAATCACCATTCCATGGATTAGGAAAAAAGACAATCCAGGAGTCTGGAGAGATGGCTCAGAGCAGTGGTTCCCAACCTTTCTAATGCTGCGACCCTTTAATACAGTTCCTCATGATGTGGTGATCCCCCAATCATAAAATCATTTTCATTGCTACTTCATAACTGTAATTTTGCTACTGTTATAAATCATAATGTAATAGCTGATACACAGGATAGCTGATATAGGCCCCTGTGAGAAGGTCATTTGACCCCCAAAGGGGTCACGACCCACAGGTTGAGGACTACTCATTTGAAGGGTAAAAGTGCTTGCTAAGCCTTTACTGAGTTCATATCCTGCATCCATGTAAAAAGCCAAGCAAGGGGGCAAGTGTCTGTAATGCTGGCCCATTGGCGATTCGAGTAGGCAGAGGCAGAATTGCTGAGGTTTGCTGACCAGTAAGCCTAACTGAAAAACTCAAGGTCCCCAGGTTGGGAGAGAGACACTATCCAAGGGACTGAGACAGAGATAGAGGACACCCGATGTCCTCCTGTGGCTTCTGCACACACAGACACGCACCACCCGACACACAGACAGACACTACAGTGCAGAGAGGGATATAATTATCACCTCAGTCTTTAACAAGTAGGACAATCCACTGTCGTTTGTGTTCAGTTACTGTAGCAGCAAAGGAAGTTTCTCATTTCCCTCCTAATTTCCAGCATTTCCTTGCTCTCTGGTAGTTTTGTGTTTCGTCCGAATTGCACACCTAGGCTTCCTTCGAGACTGACTGGATGAGCTCGCCTTAGAGAGCTGAGCTTGAGGGGGTTGCCTGCCACTTCCCACATCTGTCCCCGCTCACTATGACGCACAGTCCTGGTTCAATAGGCTGTCCTTTGCTCAAGAAAACCAAAAGCCAGCGGTGTCTGTTCCAGCGTGAGTACTTTGAATCCTAACCACGAGAACATTGCGGTTCTTTCCATCTGAAGTGAGACAAGGCTACTGAAGGGTGTTTCCAGAGCAGCAGCCAAAGGACTTCAGGGTTCAGATGCCCCGAGAAAGTGCTGTTTGTCCAGGCAGGAACTTTAAACTCTGGATTTTTTTCTTTTTTGGAAAAAAGAAAGTCTGTAATGTCAAACTGCGAAAGTCTGTAATGTCAAACTGCTTCTCTCAGTTAGATGACAGAGATGAACTCTGCTTCATAAGTTTGTTTCTTCCTCTCCCCGCCACCTGTTCCTCCCATCCTCTCCCTCACGCTCTGCTTCCTACTCTGTCCCCCCACACTGTCCTTCCCACCCTCTTCCCCCACCCTCCTTATTCCTCCTCTCTACCCTTTCTAGTTCCTCCTTTTCATCCACCACTTTTGTCCACTCTCTCCTTCCTGCCCTCCCCATCACAACCTTTTCATTCCTTCCTCTCCATCCTCACTGCCATGAACTTCCCTCTGCTCCTATTGGATCATCTCTATCCATTTTTGCCATATCCAAGGCTATCCTCCATATAGACACCCAAGGAGTCTTTCAAAATAGAAACTTTACTATGTTATTCCACACCTTAAAAGTCCTCAAAATTTAAGTCCTGCTTCCTTAAAAGGGTAATGAGGAGGCTGTCCCTTGAGAAAGCACTGAGTCTGGTTGGCAGCCAACTTGTTATAGTCCTCCCTGACTGAACCGTCTTCACAGAATAGGAACAGGTACAAGCAAACACAAAGACCAGGCTAGCTCCCTTCTCCAACTAAAATGAAAAACAAAACACAGCAACTTTACTCTTGGCCCAGCTAGCCTGGCCTTCATCCTCTCAGCTCCTCAATACTATTACTGAATATCCAATTGTAAAATCATCCTTGTTTTTGTTTGCTCTTAATCCAGAATGGATCTGTGTGTACTTAAACCTCCCTAGGACCACCCAGCCTCAGCCCTGGTCCTGCCTCCCAACTCCCCGACACTGACCTGTTCAGTGTATCGGCTCCTGTCCGACTCTTTGAGCAATAAGCTGAATACACGAATCTACCCAGCTTAGGAGTGAGTGATTATCCCTGGAGTTGCTCCATCTGCTTCATGTATTTTTCCTTTCAGCACGTGTGTGTGCTCTAGCCATATACAGCAAGACTATGTGAAATATCCCGAACATACCTGTCAGATATATCACTGGATGAGGGATCTTCCCCTCCCTAGATTATCCCAAACCCAACTCTAACGTCAAGTCATATGTAGAGAATGGAGCCTTCATGCTGTCTTGGCTCAGACTCTTGTCCCTTGCAGCAGCTCTGCCTGAAGTCTGTGCAGAAGTTCAACATCTGCAGGTGGAAATCAGAGATGAGGTTCCAGTTCTGGTTTTGGTGATGCCTGACCTCAAGAAGCTTGCTTATGACCCACATCAGGCTGAACTAGCAAGTGCCATCCAAAAATTATTCCAGCCATTACTCTCCACTGATGCATAAAGGGGAGCCTGTGAACCCCGCAGAACACACGTTAACAGTTCTGCGCTCAGCTCAGAGAAGGTCACCTTTCCACACCAGGCATCCTCAGCCTGGGGCATACCCTAGAATGGCCTAGGAGGTTTAAGAATATATCTACACTGTTTCTCACCCTCTAAGTTTTGCACAGGACTTGGCACTGGCCATTTTCAAAAGCTTCATAGTAAAGAGCAAACACTGGAGGTCCAGGTCCAGGAAGGGTTTCACTAGCTTTAAAATACAAAGTGTTTCCCAACACTAAAACTGCCTAATAGAAAGAGAAGTCAAAGCTAGTTCCATAACTAGTGATCAAGTCTTATGGAGCCCCTACAAGCACCAAACTCTCCTAAGTGCAAAGGAAGTAAACAATGTTCAGATTCACAGCAAAACTGAGACTGTAGAATTTAGAACATTTAAAAAACTTAAATACATATTGAAATGGAATGGGGCCAGAAGTCAATATATGGAAATATTCCTATTTGTACAGTTCTCTGGAAGGCAGAGTCGAGATTGCAGCCAGCGCATCTCTAGCAGTGGCAGGAGGACTGAGCACACCGCCTCTGTCAGGGCGTTCTTCCCCAGCTCCTATGAAGGTGACAGCAATATCAGGCTCATTAATTGCCTACATTTTTGATATGATAAGACTTTAGTGGATGGTGTTAATTAAACGCCAAAACAACTCCTCTTGTGGTGGTGTGCATTCCAAGTTAGAGCAATTAATTCACTCACTTAAACTGATCAAGATTTAATTACCATCACTCTGTGCAATTACTCCATAATTAAAGTAATTTGGTTCCTTCCACTTGCTGACAGTGTCACTGAACAGCCATTCACAGCACCAAAAGAAGTGACAATTAACTGAAAGAATAGCTCGGGGCCATTTTACGTGCACAGGCGCACTGCTGCTTATTCCTAAAGACCCTAGAATGAAGGAAAGCATGGGAAGAAGAATCCTGGGATCATTTTAAAGTAATAATAATAATAATAAAAATAAACAACACCTTAAGGCTTTTCCCCCTCCCCAAAATAAGGTTCCTAGAAGCTTATGCATTTCTTAGAAATTTAAATGATGGTGGTTGCCGTCCCTATAACCTAACCATAAATTAGTGTCATGGGCAAAACAAACAGAACTTGAAAAAAATTAAGCACTTAAATATTGGTTAGGGCTAATTACTGTGGGAGATTAGAGACTACTTGGCAGTTGGTAGGAGAGGTACAAAATATACTGGTACAAAAAGAACACTCAGGATCTTTGGAAAAGGACAGAAAAAGATGTTTAAGGATTGCATTGCTGGGGAGTTGAAGAGATGGCTCAGCAGTTAAGAGTGTTTGCTGTGCTTCCAGAGGACCAGAGTCTGTTCCTTCCTATCATCCACATCAGGTGGTTTATAAGCCTGTAAGTCTAGCTCCAGGAGACCCAACACCCTCTTTTAGCCTCTGCAAGTACTCCTGTATGGACTCCCACATCCACAGAAATAAAAACAATACAAAAGTTTTAAAAACAATCACAGTGTTGGAAAAGATTCTTTGACACACACACAGACACCACACACATTCACACAAACACACA
>NW_004949203.1:219950-232974 GCF_000317375.1 Microtus ochrogaster
CTCCTCCTCCTCCTCCTCCTCCTCCTCCCCCCTTCCTCCTCTTCTTCTTTTTGAGGAGCTACCTGAAAAGGGTTTTTGTTTGTTTTGTTTTTGTTTTCCAGGCAGAAAAAATGCAAGAGTGTTGTATGAGGACACTTGTTCATTTCCCGGCCACCCAGACTCCCAAAATAATCACATAGAAACTATATTATTAGCAATACTGTTTGGCTAATAGCTTAAGTGTATTGCTAGCTAACTCTTATAACTAGAATTGACCAATTTCCATTATTTTATATTTTATCACGAGGTTCCAGCTAGCAGCTGCTTTTTTCCCCTCTGGCTGCTACATGGTATCTCTCTGACTCTGCCTTCTTTCTCCCAGCATTCAGCTTAGTTTTCCCTGCCTACCTCTATTCTGGCCTGTATAGGCCTAAGACATTTTCTTTATTAACCAGTGGTATTCACAGCATACAGAGGGGAATCCCACATCACAAGAGCATCTTAGAGATTCTGGAATTGGGACAGCATTACGGAGAAAAGCTCAACCTCAGGGATAGCTGAGCAGCTCCACCCAAGGCCCCAGGTCAGGGGAGTGGAGAGCCAGGCTGGAGTCCAGCTGCTTTGGAAGGTACATCGGGAGGTGAATCACAGTGAAAGGGGCAGACTGAGGTAGAGAGAACTGGGGGATAGGTCTGAGTAAAGCCCAAAGGGGCTTCCACATCAATGGGCCATTGAATCAAAACACAGAGGTGATGGCCACTCTGCTGGGGCTCAAGAGTGGCTGAGAGCGTGAGTGAGTGTCCTGTGCAGAGGGGATCCATGCTAGCAGAGCCTTCCTGTGCTCAGAGTCTCACATTATTCCTGGGACATCAGCTCCTGGGTCTTGTGCTGAGAATTTGGGAGGCAGCAAGAAGAATCACATCTTTTGTCTTTTGTGACTATTATTTAGATCCAGCTTTTGTTGTTGTTGGTTTAATACGGTCAGGGATCAAAACTCGGGCTTGCATGTACAATGTAAATGCTCTGCCTCTGAGCCCCATTCCCAGCCCTGAAATGTCCATCTCTACTTATATCCCACGGAGCTGTGGAAGGCAGCGGGAGTTCCCTTCTGACACCATCACTCTGAGCGGTCCGCACGAGGGGCATTGCCCAGGGAACAAAGCCATTCCTAGAAGCCCCTCCTTCGATGTCCTCATTACACCAGTAAGACAACTAAGGGGTCTAAACATTGTTTTTCTCCTTCTGAGAATATGCAGACCAGAACATAGGTGTTGCTGGTGCCGGAGCTAAGCCTGGAATTATGGTCTCAGATCTGTTGTGACAAACAATTCTTGCTGGACTAAAGTAAACGATGACAGCAGTGTCTCTCTAAGCAAAGCCTTATATCCTCCATATTCATGTCTCCACAGTCAAGGGGATTCTATAGATTCAAACAAACAGATTAAACATATTCAAAGAAAAACAACTACATTTTAACAGAAACGTGTACAAACTTTTTTCTCATTATTCTCTGAGCTATATAACATAAGGATCATTACATAACATTTACATTTTACTGAAAATTAAAATTTTTGGGATGATTCCATAGGTTAATATGTAAACTCTATATGTTGTGTGGAAAGAACATGAGCTTTCTAAGGCTTGAGAACCCATGGGGACAGGCGAGCATACTGCTCATGCTGAAGGACATGAGGACAGTTGGATAAAAAGTCTCTTGTCTGCTTGATGTAATGTCATTTAGGAGACAAATCTCTGGCCACATCTACGAGAAAGTTTCTCAGGCTAACCGAGGTGGGATGTGCGCCTCCCTAATGTGTGTGGTACCACGTGGTCAGCTGGGGCCCTAGGGGGCACAAAAGAGAGGAGGAGAACTCAGCATGAACTCTTGTTTCTCTGCGTGGACTGCCTCAAGCTCCCGCCCCAGACTTCCCATGATGCACCATGTCTCCTCAGCGAGAAATGGGAAATCACCTCTCTGCCTCCTGTTGCTTCTTGTCAGGTATTTTGAAAAGTAACTGATACTGTATTGATCAGTTTGCTATTGAGTCAAAACCCCAGCTACATTCACAACTATCTGCGGCTCTGCTTTAGTTGCCTGTCTAGATGTCTATCATCTATCTATCTGTCTATCATCTATCTATCTATCTGTCTGTCTGTCTGTCTGTCTGTCTATCTGTCTGTCTGTCTGTCTGTCTGTCTATCTGTCTATCTGTCTGTCTGTCTGTCTATCATCTATCTATCTATCTATCTATCATCTATCCATCCATCTACCTACTTATCTCCATTTATCTATCTACCTTTTTTCCTTCCTTCCTTTTTTTCTTTCTTTCTTTCATTATGTCTGCTATGTTTGTGTACAGATATGTGTATACATTGGAATTAGATCATGCAATTACTGGGGCTGGCAAGTCCCAAAGTCTGCAAGTGCACTGGCAAGTTTGAGACCCAGAAAACTGATGCTGCGGGTTCAGCCTGAAGGCCAGTGGGCTTCAAACTCAGGAAGAACTGCTGTTTCCACTCAACTCTGAAGACAGGAAAAACCATGTCTCAGGGCACTGGTTTCATTTCTTGTTGCTGTGAGAAAATACCCTGGCAAAAAACAATGTAAAGGAAAAAAGTTAATTTTCACAGGAATTTGAAGCAGTTGGTCACATGCAGTTGAGGGCAGAAAGAGCTTGAATGCATGCGTGCTTGCCAGTGCTCAGTTCCTTTGCTACACTTATCCTACCTGGGACCCACAACCCAGAGAATGGTCCCCTCTACAGTGGTCAGGTTTTCTCACATCAGTTAACCAAGACAATCTCTCCCAGACATACCTTTGGGCCACTTTGATCTAGTCAGTCCCTTGTTAAGGCGTTTTCCCTGATGATTTTAGATTGTGTCAAGTTGACAGTTTAAAATAACCATTCGAGGAAGGAAGAATCCTCTCAGGCTTTCTGATAAGTATTCTGCATTCTGGAGGGGAATCTGCTTGTCACTCAGTCTGTGTATTTAAATGTTAATCCGACCTAAAACCACCCTCACAGAAACACTCAGAATAATGTTTGACCAGGTATGTGGGTATCCTGTGACCGAGTGAAGTTGACACATAAAATCAACCATCATCCCTTCTGAAGTCTCTTCCAGTCCAAACCTCTGGGATATAAAAGCCCTAGTTATCATGAGTACACAGTCAAAATCTCTCTTTTAAATGGAAGCTGGGCTGTCTCCTTAGCCATTCCCTGCACACAAGGAGCAAACGACAGACAAAAGAGAGGTGCACAGAAGGAAGATGCCAGGCAGTGGTTCCCAGCATGACCCTCCCTCCGCAGATGGCTCAAAGGTCAGAAACACCTCCGTCCTTCCTCGATAGACACCAAATAACTCCTTGGCAAATAGAAAGATCCACTGAGCCGGAATTCTGTAAGCAGAGGAGGTCACACATCTTGAAATAGTGCTATATGAAATTAATCATCTAGGTTGAGACATGATTGTGGGAAAAAGTTAGTGAGGTTGGTTAGTAATGGCCATTCAGATTGAGATATTCTGTGATCACAAAACACAGACTACGACAGAGGTTTAATAATGATAAGGTCAAATACCACAGCAATTTCTAAAATCTGATTATGTGCTGAAATGAAATTATACTGAATGTGGCTCCGGCTTGTATGTAGTTTATGTCTGTTTCTGTCAAGAGATTATAGTGGAATCTTGCTCCCAAGTACAAAGATGGAAGAGGTGGTAGAACCTTTAAGAAGTGGGGTGTTCTTGGTTGTTTTCACTCTTTTCTGTTACTCTTTGGGGAGGGCCAGCACCCAACTCCAAATAAATCACACACGGAGGCTTATTCTTACTTAAGAATGCCGGGTCTTAGCTTCGCTTGTTTCTAGCCAGCTTTTCTTAACTGATTCCACCTACCTTTTGCCTCTGGGCTTTTACCTTTTCTTACTTCTGTGTATCTTACTTTCGCTTTTACTCCATGGCTGGTTTTGTGGCTGGGTGACTGGCCCCTTGTGTCCTCTCCTTGTTCTTGATCCCATGTCCCTTATGTTTCCTGATCGCTCTTTTTCTCCTTTTGTTTATCCTCTCTGCCTTTCAGCCCCTCCTATCCTTTCTCCTGCCTTGCTGTTGACCCGTTCAATTTATTAGACCAATCAGGTGTTTTAGACAGACAAAGTAACACAGCTTCACAGAGTTAAACAAATGCAACATAAAAGAATGCAACACATCTTTGCATCCTTAAACAAAATGTTCCACAGCATAAACAAATGTAACACATCTTCAGCTAATATTCCACAGTGGTGGGGCCTGGTTGGAAGTAATTAGAACACTGAGGACTCTCTTTGGAAAACGTTCTCATGAGCTACTGTGAGCCCTCCAAGAAGCCAAGGTCATCCTTCCTCAGCTGGTCTGGCTTTCCACCTCACGGTGGTTTTCCTCCATGAAGCCAACATCTATTAGAACCAATGCCATGCTACTTAGAAGATCAGCTTCCAAATCTGTGAGCTACAGAAACATCTTTGCTTTAGAAAGTACCCAGCCTCAGGTACGTGGGTTTTTTTTTTATTTATTAAAGATTTCTGCCTCCTCCCCGCCACCACCTCCCATTTCTCTCCCCCTCCCCCAATCAAATCCCCCTCCCTCGTCAGCCCAAAGAGCAATCAGGGTTCCCTGCCCTGTGGGAAGTCCAAGGACCACCCACCTCCATCCAGGTCTAGTAAGGTGAGCATCCAAACTGCCTAGGCTCCCACAAAGCCAGTACGTGCAGTAGGATAAAAAACCCATTGCCATTGTTCTTGAGATCTCAGTAGTCCTCATTGTCCGCTATGTTCACCGAGTCCGGTTTTATCCCATGCTTTTTCAGACCCAGGCCAGCTGGCCTTGGTGAGTTCCTGATAGAACATCCCCATTGTCTCAGTGTGTGGGTGCACCCCTCGAGGTCCCGAGTTCCTTGCTCGTGCTCTCTCTCCTGCTCCTGATTTGGACCTTGAGATTTCAGTCTGGTGCTCCAATGTGGGTCTCTGTCTCTGTCTCCTTTCATCGCCTGATGAAGGTTAATATTCAGGAGGATGCCTATATGTTTTTCTTTGGGTTCACCTTCTAATTTAGCTTCTCTAGGAACACGAATTATAGGCTCAATGTTCTTTATTTATGGCTAGAAACCAATTATGAGTGAGTACATCCCATGTTCCTCTTTTTGGGTCTGGCTTACCTCACTCAGGATAGTGTTTTCTATTTCCGTCCATTTGTGCTCAACTATGTTCATAGCAGCATTGTTTGTAATAGCCAGAACCTGGAAACAACCTAGATGCCCTTTAATGGAAGAATGGATGAAGAAAGTATGGAATATATACACATTAGAGTACTACTCAGCGGTAAAAAACAGGTACGTGGTTTTAGCAAAGGAAGTGGACCTTGAACACGGTGGCACACAATGATTGCTACACCTCTGTTAGATTTTGTTTGGGCATAAGGCCTAGGTGCCCTAAGTTTAAGAAAAGATTCTTACTCTTAGGTTTGTGGGATAATTTTATTATCCTTTGCTATGATCAAGGACTAATTTGGCCAATGAAATACAAGGAGAAGGATGAAGTTTTGACTCTTACTCTAGTGTTAAGCACAAAGTTAACAACTGTATGAGTAAGATACATTTGTTATATATGCTCACAGCTTCAAATAAACAAAGTATCACTCAGAAAAAAAATCCTTGTGCCTATTCTTATTTGATCATCATGTTCTCTAGAACTTGAACTGCAGATATGCATTTTGTCATATGATTCTAAAAATAGGCACTTTATTTAGACTTAATTTAGGCAAAAGGGACTTCTGATTGAAAAATACACATGTAAGTATAGAATTCTCTCTCTCTCTCAGATAGGTATTGGGAAGGAGAAGAAGAGTGGAAGACTCCAGGCTTCCCAGAACACTGTTCTTGGATGGATTAAACTCTGATCCCAGTTTAACACCACTGAAAAGCTAGCTCTCCCTCTGTCTGGCCACCAATTAAATCACTGTCAGTGTAGATCTCAGTTCAGACTTATATATGAAAACTGACTTGTCCACGGGTACATCACTCCAACACTTTAGAAAACTTAAAATCTGCTGGCTTTCCCAGGACTGATTCAGCAGGCTTTCTGCCCACGAAAGAGGCACATTTGGTAACAGGTGGATGTGGGCATAATTCATACCTCAAACGTTTAATGCCATTAATTCGTCAAAACTAATAATATTAATTCATTCAAAAATGGGATTAAACTGAGCCACCCCTTGCAGCCAGAATCCATGACTGATGTCTCCGTGACACGGACGGCTTGGCATCGCCCACAGAGCAGCTGCTCATGGGTGGCCAATTGCAGTGGGAACCATCAGCTTCCCCCGTCTTCAGTTAAAGTATCTTGGAAAGGGGGGAAAAGATGAAGAAAGGAAAGGCTGCTTGTCTCTCTGCACACTTGAACGATGTGTTTTATCAGCCAGACCAATGATTGATGTTTAATGCCAACAGGGTCTCGTCATACAATTATTTTTCCAAGCAGCATTTAATGGAAACCAGCAGGTATGAAGAGCCCAGCCAGGCTCACGAAATGATGGTCGCTGCTGTTGACTTTATTTCTGGACACGTAAATCACACATGGGTATCATTAACTGCAGCCATCAAGAATGGCGCCGAGTGTCACACTGTGTGGCTGTGAATTATGAAGGATATTCACGCTCCCTTTTCTGTCTCCCTTTCTTGCTCAGTTTGCAAGGCATTTTACACTCTCTACCCACCTACCTCTGGCCTTTCTCCACTGTTAGGCATTTTAAACGTGTCCTGAGCACCTGCTATGAGTGCCAGGCCCAACGGGAGCTGGCCATAGGAAGGACAACAGAGAGCAGGGGTGTCTCCCAGGTAGACATTTTCATCCTCTGGGTACCACGGTGTGAGGGAATCAGTGCACAGACAGCGCAGAGCCACGCAGCCTCGTGTTTAGCTCCAGTTGGAGTGAGAGTAAGCAACGGGCTGATTTTGACTTAATTACTCGCTGAGCTGCTGCTTTTCTCTGTGAGGTGGAGATGATCATTTTCATACTTACAGCCTTATCTTGAGACTAGCACCGACAAATTAGACACACCCAACAACTAGCATGATGCCTGTCCGATGGTATTTAATAACTAATATCTAAAGTTATTTCGCATAAACTGTAAAGATATATTTTGTTGTTGTTGAAACACGGTCTCACTACGTAGACTAGGCTAGCCTGGAACTCACTATGTAGACCAGGCTGGCTTCAAACTCACAGAGATTCTGTCTGCCTCTTCCTCTGGAGTATTGGGAATAAAGGTGTACACCAACACATATGGTAAGGTTTTATATTAATTGTATTTGTATGTGTAATGTTTTATATCAAATTATAGGCAATATTTTAATATTTTATGTGACAAAATCAAGAGGCTCATTACAGCCATTTATTCTAGTTCCCACTCTTCAAACAGGCCACGAACAAACAGTGGGTCACCCTACCTTCCCACACAGCTGAGCTTCACAGCTACATGAAGCTACTACAGTTTGTATTTCACCGTGTTTTTACAAACCTTTCCTTATGGAGTCTTACATTGTTAAGCAGATCCCATGAGTTTAGTTGCTGGAGCAGCTGTGGAGTCTGGGCTGCCTCTGGCTTGCACAGACTTTTAGCTGCTAGGGCAGATGCCATAAAGGGACGAGTACCTGGTAGGCAGATGGAGGTGGGGTGGGGGCTCACCTAAGAGCTTCGTCTAGGGAAGGCCTCCTATCTGAGTGCACAGAATGGTGGCCAGGGAGCAGCATTTTGCTTCAATGTTTTTAAGGAAGTAATCACTTAGTTAACAACCTAACGTCTCTACTTTTAAAAATGATTCATTATTGATGAAGATAAACTTGTAAGGAATTATGTAAGGTGTTTCCATTGCCAACGGTCGGGTGTTCCTCTTTATTTCTGTTCCTGGGTTTGTGAAGACGCATCTTGGATGAGTGAGAGACATCTCTGTCTTGTCTGAGCTGTTCATATAGCAAGGGACTGTGGTTGCCACCTTTCTGGAGACAACAGCACAGTGCTCGGTAAAACTTGGTCAGAGAGACAGAGGTCTCTGGCCCTCTCAGGGGTCACTAATTTTAAGAATATCCCGAAAAGAACAAGAACACCTAGGGAACATAAGGTCAGCTAGAAAGCTGTGCTGGAAAATAAATACCACGAAAGACGAAAAACAACAAAAGAAGAAACAACTTACTGTCCGAGTTACCGTTGAACTCTTTGACACTGTATTTAGGAACAGTGAGAAATGAGGCCAAATTTTTCCATATCTCTTGGAAACTTTAATTTTGAAACTCAAAATCAAATATAGACCACACTAGGGTCTTGATTTACCCTGCAGGTGGGAAAGGAGTCCCCTCCTAGAGGAGGACTGGATACATACAGCATGCAGGGTGTTCCATGGACAAGACTGGCAGTGGACTCAGGTAGACACTGAGGAAGGGGACATCACACATCATACAGAACTACGTGGTGGGGGCACTTGGGCAAAGTGACCCGGGGCAGGCTGACTTGGTAGGGGAGAGAGAGTGAAATGGCTTCTGGTTCTCACAGGAGGGAATGGTTGTTTCAGCTCAATTATCCCACAGGCTGGCAGGGAAGGAATACATTAGGTGAGATCCAAGAGGAGAGCAGTGGTCTGGCCACAGGGAGAGCTAGCTGGAAGGAGAGTGGACCCAATTCTCATAGTTAGGCTTTGGGGGCTTCTGAAGTCCAAAGATGCAATATTAGTTACATATTTTCATTGCCAAGACACAATAACTGACAAAGTCAACAAGGAACTGAGAGTTTTCTTTTGGTTCATTGTTCTATGGAAAGGCATAGAGGAAGCAGGAACTGAAGTCGGTGGTCACATTGTATCTGTGGCCAGGAAGCAGAGACTATGCTGGTGCTCAGCTCACTGTCTTGGCCACCCCATTCCCTTATTCAGTCTAAGACCCTAGCCCCCGAGATGGGACCACCTTTATTCTGGGTTGGTCTTCTGCTCTAGCTTTTCTGGAAACATTCTCACAAATTCAGTCAAGTTGATAGGGAAGATTACATGTTACGAGTCTATCCCTTGTCAACTTGACACCCAGATGCATCTCTTTTAACCATCACACACGCCAAGACTAATCATATTAGGCCTTATAAGAAAGTTGTGTAATATAATACTCCTGACCACATGTAGCTATTGAACACATGGAATGTACCTAATACTGAGCCAAGATATGTTGTAAATACTAAATGTAATGAGTTTCTCTGTCCTGCCAGCCAGCTCCCAAATAAAGAGTTGGAGGTTTATTATTAATTATGAAAGCTCGGCGTTAGATTAGGCTTGTCCCATTACCTCTTATAACTCATATGTTTATTAATCTACATTCTACCACATGACTTTTACCTCTCTTTCATCATGCACCTCCTATTTCCTCTCTGTGTCTGACTGGCTTCTCTGCCTCTCTTCTTCCCAGAGTCCTCTCTGTGCTTGGAAGTCCCGCCTATACCTTCTATCTAGCTATTGGCCACTTAGCTCTTTATTAAACCAATTGGAAGGTGTGTTGTCAAAGACATAACAAACATAGATGGTGGGACCCACCGTCTGGGGACAAAGCTTGTGTATCCAAAGACTGTATCTCTGAGTATCTAAACGGTGTTTTTGGACTCAACTCGTGACAAGTGAGAGGTTAATTCTGCTCCTTTCTGTTCTTTATAATGTGTGTCTGAGAGAGACTCTAGATGCCAGGCACAGTCCAGACACCCAGGTTGCTGTGCTCATTGAGCCAGCTTTAAAATCCAGAACCTTTTTAGGATTGATAATGCTAAGCAAGCACACGGACGTTTCATTTGCAATCATTGCATCTGATTACATCTATACTCATCAAATGTACAACTTATATTGCATAGTTTATGTAATATAGCAATAAATGTACAAATTATATTGCATAAATATAAATTTTAAAAAACAGAATTTTTATATTTAATAAGTATTAACCCTTACAGGCATATATGACTTTTACCATAGATGTAGCATATATGTAATTTAACTCTACAGTTACTTGGTTATTAAGAAAATTATTAATTATTAAAAATTATAATTTTATAACATTTTCCACTCACTGGGCTGCTATATTTATTTTGGTATTCTGATCACATCTAAGCAGATATTTTTAAAATGAAAAAAAAATGCCCACTACCTCCATCTGTTCCTGAGGCTATTCTAAGATACCTTAGGTCAGATAACATATAAGTGATAGAAATGTATTTCTCAGCATTCCAGAGGTTGGGATTTGGGATGTGGCAAGGTCTCAGACTCTGCCCCCACCAAGATGGTGACTCCTCCTCAATCCTCACTCATGGGAAGTGGAGGCAGCTCTCCAAAGTATTTTGTTTATTTCAATACTGTTTACATTTATTTTTATTTAATAATATTATTTATTATCATATTTATTATGCCGTGGTGCATGTGTAGAGGTCCGAGGACAGCTTTATGTGAGCTCTTTCTCTCCTTCTACCATGTGGGAGCGAGGGATCAAACTCAGGTTGGCAGGCTCAGCAGCAAGTGTCTTTGCCTGCTGAGCCATCTCCTAGGTCCCAAAGGGTTTTGATAAGAACATGAATCTAATTACTAGAGTGAAGCCCTCATGGTCTATCCCCTTTCCAAAAGGCTTTTCCTTTTAATACCGCTGCACTGACAGGTGCACTTCATCATAAATTTGGGAGGGATAAGGTATTTGAATCATTGCATCATCAATACCTTCTTTTTAAGAAAAATTATTTTAAGTTACATGTATCTGTATGTGTTTGTGTGTGAGTATGTACATGTGTGGGTATGGGTGGAGGCCAGAAAAGGGTGTTGGATCCCTGGAGCTGGAATTCTGGGCTGGTGGAAGCTATCCAATGGGGTTGCTAAGAGCCAAACTTGGGTCCCCTGGAAGAGTAGAACATATTCTTAACTGCTGAGCCATTCTCCAGTTCCTACATCGTCTTCTTATGGGGCATGCATTCCCCCAGCCCCTATATTATCTTCTTATGGGGCATGCATTCCCCCAGCCCCTATATTGTCTTCTTATGGGGCATGCATTTCTCCAGCCCCTGCATTGTCTTCTTATGGGGCATGCATTTTTCCAGCCCCTGCAATGTCTTCTTATGGGGCATGCATTTCTCCAGTCTTCTACACTGTCTGTTTCTGGGGCATGGAAAATGCTATTTTATGTATTTTGTGATAGCCTAGCATAAACGCATCTCGCCGCTTTATTTTTAATTCATTCTTGTGGGGTTTGTTGTCCTTCCTTCACCCCCAAAGCTCTGGCAGGTGAAGATTTTGACTAAACTCTACTCTTAAAAAGCCACTGTACCAAACCTGTGTGGTTTTTCCTGAAAAGGGCCTCCTTGAAAAACACAAGGACAAGATGAAAAGGGACACTAGTCAGTACTTTCTCTTATCTGCTTGGCTGAGGTGTCCCAATTTTCAGTCCCACAGTGTGTCCCTTTAAGTTGAAGCGTGGCCAGTGGTTTCTGAGACCCTTTTCTGTAGCCAGAACCCCATCATCTCAATACACCCACCCCATCTACACACCTAGGGCGGGCTCAAATGGCCCAGGCTGTGTGAAGAGTTTTTATTTCCTATTGACTGGTTGTGTACTTCCCTTGTGGTAATCCCTTGTTAATGGACACTTTCTTTGAGCCAGCTGAGATTGGAGTTGTGCTGTCTTTGTGAGTCTAGCAGATTTTATGACTTGGATATCTTTGTTTTCGTTATTTTGAGATTTTGGGATTTTGTCTGTTTCATCGATATTGATTCTCTCAGTGAGAGATGGCCCAGCCTCCCACAGTTTCTGTTTGTGTTTGATCTGCAAACAGTGGGAGGGACTCCTCAGACTGCAAATGTTTCCCTTCTCTGCTCTAGCTGGAAAAGGCAGCGGCATTAGCGGCTTCCTCCCCTGGAACCAGATGGATGGAGCGTTACACCTAGGTGTGTGTGTGTGTGTGTGTGTGTGTGTGTGTGGTGGGACACTGTACTGTCACTTAAGTGACCTCGGGCCATTGCTCTGGGGCAGTCACTTTAGAGGACCCTGCGAAATACTGAAGGTCTCAGTGATTGCTTTCTGAGAAGTCTGAGGGGAAACAGAGTTCATTCTCATGGGTAGCTCTGCCCTTTCCTAGCCGCGTGACCCTGGGCGAGTCATTGGACTGTCTGGGTGGCACTTTCTCTAACTCTGTGGTGAAGCTGCTGTAAGGCTTTGTTTGTAGAGGCTGAGGAAGAAGTTCGAGTTGGATGCTAGCCTGGGCCACATGGTGAAACTCTGTCTCCACAAACAAAAACACAGGTCAGGGAGATGGCTTCATTACTAAAATGCTTGCCTTGCAAACATGAATCCCTGAGTTTGACACCCCCCGCCAAGAACACATATAAAAATAAAAGCTAGGCATGGTGGTGTGTTCCTGTGGTTCCAGCAATGGGGAGACAGGCAGATACTTGGAAGCTTGTGGGCTAGCCTGGTCTACATGGTGACATTCCAGGCCTTGTCTCAAACACAAAATGCAAGTGGCTGAGGTCTCACAGGGATGCTGTCCCTGGACCTTCTCAGGCCCCCTTGCACTCACACAGGTACCCAACACCCACCATGCACACAACAAAACATAAAGGCACTATAGTAGATGATCTTTAATTCCATAGATTAATAGATAGGAAGGAGGAACATTTCTTTAACTGTTATGATATACTTAGGTGCATTCCAACAATATACACTTATTTTACTAAGCACAGCCTTGTGGGAATTGTCGTGTTTTATGGGAGGGCTGCTTTAAATTTGAGTACATTACATTTTATGCTATGTATGCTGTTCTGAGCTATGGTTTGTCATATAATGTTTCATATGGGAAAATGGACTGTTTTTCCTCCTAGAGTTTACGTTCTTAAAGGAAATGTTATGGTTTGACTATGAAATGCCCCTTCCCAACGCTAATGCATTTGAATGACTTGGTCCCCTCTGGTGACACTGTTTTGGGAGGCTGTGGCACTTTGTTGGTAGAGAGTGACT
>NW_004949203.1:233074-239388 GCF_000317375.1 Microtus ochrogaster
ATGGAGTTGGGGGGTGGGCACAGGGGTCTGAGCTCTTGCCACGTGGTTCATGTTGGTCACGTGGTCCGTGTTGGTCACGTAGGCAGGAGGTTATCTTCGGTCAGGTCACTGTAGGCCAAGAAGTCACGAGTTCACACACCTAGGGAACTAGATAGTTTGGAATGTGAAGTGGGTTCTGCAAACAGATAGCTCTCCAGATAGCTCTCCATCAGCCAATTTGGGTGTGGGGTAGGCTCTGTCAATAGAATGATTCCTAACATAATTAGGGGTGTGGGGTTCTCTGCAGACTCCCCTAGGGTGATGGTTCCTGCAATGATTTTAGGAGAAAATTGGCTCCTAACAAATTATCCCACAGGCTGGCAGGGAAGTAATACATTAGGTGAGATCCAAGAGGAGAGCAATGGTCTGGCCACAGGGAGAGCTAGCTGGAAGGAGAGTGGACCCAATTCTCATAGTTAGGCTTTGGGGGCTTCTGAAGTCCAAAGATGCAATATTAGTTACATATTTTCATTGCCAAGACACAATAACTGACAAAGTCAACAAGGAACTGAGAGTTTTCTTTTGGTTCATTGTTCTATGGAAAGGCATAGAGGAAGCAGGAACTGAAGTCGGTGGTCACATTGTATCTGTGGCCAGGAAGCAGAGACTATGCTGGTGCTCAGCTCACTGTCTTGGCCACCCCATTCCCTTATTCAGTCTAAGACCCTAGCCCCCGAGATGGGACCACCTTTATTCTGGGTTGGTCTTCTGCTCTAGCTTTTCTGGAAACATTCTCACAAATTCAGTCAAGTTGATAGGGAAGATTACATGTTACGAGTCTATCCCTTGTCAACTTGACACCCAGATGCATCTCTTTTAACCATCACACACGCCAAGACTAATCATATTAGGCCTTATAAGAAAGTTGTGTAATATAATACTCCTGACCACATGTAGCTATTGAACACATGGAATGTACCTAATACTGAGCCAAGATATGTTGTAAATACTAAATGTAATGAGTTTCTCTGTCCTGCCAGCCAGCTCCCAAATAAAGAGTTGGAGGTTTATTATTAATTATGAAAGCTCGGCGTTAGATTAGGCTTGTCCCATTACCTCTTATAACTCATATGTTTATTAATCTACATTCTACCACATGACTTTTACCTCTCTTTCATCATGCACCTCCTATTTCCTCTCTGTGTCTGACTGGCTTCTCTGCCTCTCTTCTTCCCAGAGTCCTCTCTGTGCTTGGAAGTCCCGCCTATACCTTCTATCTAGCTATTGGCCACTTAGCTCTTTATTAAACCAATTGGAAGGTGTGTTGTCAAAGACATAACAAACATAGATGGTGGGACCCACCGTCTGGGGACAAAGCTTGTGTATCCAAAGACTGTATCTCTGAGTATCTAAACGGTGTTTTTGGACTCAACTCGTGACAAGTGAGAGGTTAATTCTGCTCCTTTCTGTTCTTTATAATGTGTGTCTGAGAGAGACTCTAGATGCCAGGCACAGTCCAGACACCCAGGTTGCTGTGCTCATTGAGCCAGCTTTAAAATCCAGAACCTTTTTAGGATTGATAATGCTAAGCAAGCACACGGACGTTTCATTTGCAATCATTGCATCTGATTACATCTATACTCATCAAATGTACAACTTATATTGCATAGTTTATGTAATATAGCAATAAATGTACAAATTATATTGCATAAATATAAATTTTAAAAAACAGAATTTTTATATTTAATAAGTATTAACCCTTACAGGCATATATGACTTTTACCATAGATGTAGCATATATGTAATTTAACTCTACAGTTACTTGGTTATTAAGAAAATTATTAATTATTAAAAATTATAATTTTATAACATTTTCCACTCACTGGGCTGCTATATTTATTTTGGTATTCTGATCACATCTAAGCAGATATTTTTAAAATGAAAAAAAAATGCCCACTACCTCCATCTGTTCCTGAGGCTATTCTAAGATACCTTAGGTCAGATAACATATAAGTGATAGAAATGTATTTCTCAGCATTCCAGAGGTTGGGATTTGGGATGTGGCAAGGTCTCAGACTCTGCCCCCACCAAGATGGTGACTCCTCCTCAATCCTCACTCATGGGAAGTGGAGGCAGCTCTCCAAAGTATTTTGTTTATTTCAATACTGTTTACATTTATTTTTATTTAATAATATTATTTATTATCATATTTATTATGCCGTGGTGCATGTGTAGAGGTCCGAGGACAGCTTTATGTGAGCTCTTTCTCTCCTTCTACCATGTGGGAGCGAGGGATCAAACTCAGGTTGGCAGGCTCAGCAGCAAGTGTCTTTGCCTGCTGAGCCATCTCCTAGGTCCCAAAGGGTTTTGATAAGAACATGAATCTAATTACTAGAGTGAAGCCCTCATGGTCTATCCCCTTTCCAAAAGGCTTTTCCTTTTAATACCGCTGCACTGACAGGTGCACTTCATCATAAATTTGGGAGGGATAAGGTATTTGAATCATTGCATCATCAATACCTTCTTTTTAAGAAAAATTATTTTAAGTTACATGTATCTGTATGTGTTTGTGTGTGAGTATGTACATGTGTGGGTATGGGTGGAGGCCAGAAAAGGGTGTTGGATCCCTGGAGCTGGAATTCTGGGCTGGTGGAAGCTATCCAATGGGGTTGCTAAGAGCCAAACTTGGGTCCCCTGGAAGAGTAGAACATATTCTTAACTGCTGAGCCATTCTCCAGTTCCTACATCGTCTTCTTATGGGGCATGCATTCCCCCAGCCCCTATATTATCTTCTTATGGGGCATGCATTCCCCCAGCCCCTATATTGTCTTCTTATGGGGCATGCATTTCTCCAGCCCCTGCATTGTCTTCTTATGGGGCATGCATTTTTCCAGCCCCTGCAATGTCTTCTTATGGGGCATGCATTTCTCCAGTCTTCTACACTGTCTGTTTCTGGGGCATGGAAAATGCTATTTTATGTATTTTGTGATAGCCTAGCATAAACGCATCTCGCCGCTTTATTTTTAATTCATTCTTGTGGGGTTTGTTGTCCTTCCTTCACCCCCAAAGCTCTGGCAGGTGAAGATTTTGACTAAACTCTACTCTTAAAAAGCCACTGTACCAAACCTGTGTGGTTTTTCCTGAAAAGGGCCTCCTTGAAAAACACAAGGACAAGATGAAAAGGGACACTAGTCAGTACTTTCTCTTATCTGCTTGGCTGAGGTGTCCCAATTTTCAGTCCCACAGTGTGTCCCTTTAAGTTGAAGCGTGGCCAGTGGTTTCTGAGACCCTTTTCTGTAGCCAGAACCCCATCATCTCAATACACCCACCCCATCTACACACCTAGGGCGGGCTCAAATGGCCCAGGCTGTGTGAAGAGTTTTTATTTCCTATTGACTGGTTGTGTACTTCCCTTGTGGTAATCCCTTGTTAATGGACACTTTCTTTGAGCCAGCTGAGATTGGAGTTGTGCTGTCTTTGTGAGTCTAGCAGATTTTATGACTTGGATATCTTTGTTTTCGTTATTTTGAGATTTTGGGATTTTGTCTGTTTCATCGATATTGATTCTCTCAGTGAGAGATGGCCCAGCCTCCCACAGTTTCTGTTTGTGTTTGATCTGCAAACAGTGGGAGGGACTCCTCAGACTGCAAATGTTTCCCTTCTCTGCTCTAGCTGGAAAAGGCAGCGGCATTAGCGGCTTCCTCCCCTGGAACCAGATGGATGGAGCGTTACACCTAGGTGTGTGTGTGTGTGTGTGTGTGTGTGTGTGTGGTGGGACACTGTACTGTCACTTAAGTGACCTCGGGCCATTGCTCTGGGGCAGTCACTTTAGAGGACCCTGCGAAATACTGAAGGTCTCAGTGATTGCTTTCTGAGAAGTCTGAGGGGAAACAGAGTTCATTCTCATGGGTAGCTCTGCCCTTTCCTAGCCGCGTGACCCTGGGCGAGTCATTGGACTGTCTGGGTGGCACTTTCTCTAACTCTGTGGTGAAGCTGCTGTAAGGCTTTGTTTGTAGAGGCTGAGGAAGAAGTTCGAGTTGGATGCTAGCCTGGGCCACATGGTGAAACTCTGTCTCCACAAACAAAAACACAGGTCAGGGAGATGGCTTCATTACTAAAATGCTTGCCTTGCAAACATGAATCCCTGAGTTTGACACCCCCCGCCAAGAACACATATAAAAATAAAAGCTAGGCATGGTGGTGTGTTCCTGTGGTTCCAGCAATGGGGAGACAGGCAGATACTTGGAAGCTTGTGGGCTAGCCTGGTCTACATGGTGACATTCCAGGCCTTGTCTCAAACACAAAATGCAAGTGGCTGAGGTCTCACAGGGATGCTGTCCCTGGACCTTCTCAGGCCCCCTTGCACTCACACAGGTACCCAACACCCACCATGCACACAACAAAACATAAAGGCACTATAGTAGATGATCTTTAATTCCATAGATTAATAGATAGGAAGGAGGAACATTTCTTTAACTGTTATGATATACTTAGGTGCATTCCAACAATATACACTTATTTTACTAAGCACAGCCTTGTGGGAATTGTCGTGTTTTATGGGAGGGCTGCTTTAAATTTGAGTACATTACATTTTATGCTATGTATGCTGTTCTGAGCTATGGTTTGTCATATAATGTTTCATATGGGAAAATGGACTGTTTTTCCTCCTAGAGTTTACGTTCTTAAAGGAAATGTTATGGTTTGACTATGAAATGCCCCCTCCCAACGCTAATGCATTTGAATGACTTGGTCCCCTCTGGTGACACTGTTTTGGGAGGCTGTGGCACTTTGTTGGTAGAGAGTGACTAGAGATGGGCTTTTGAGAGCTTTGGAAAGGAATGATCTCATTGTTCCACAAAAGAAAACCCAAACAAAGCAAAATGACGTGTCAAGGTGACTTCTTTGTGTAAAAAGGGTGTGTGCTCCACAGCCCTGCCTAGACTAAAAACCACCGATGACTGAGGAGGCCTCTGACTTTTAACACTAACTGTGGCTGATGGAGGATGTCAGGTCATCTTCTACTATATAGAGACCCAGATGTTATATTTCTATTTCTTTTTTATTGTTTTTATTGTGCTATACATTTTCTCCACTTCCCTCCATTCTTTCCATCTCCCCTCTAGCCTCTCCATAACCCCCATACTCCCAATTTACTCAGGAGATTGTTTTTTTCTCCTTCCTATTTAGACCCGTGTATGTCTCTCTTAGGGTCTTTTTTGTTGTTTAGGTTCTCAGGGTTTGTGGTCTGTAGGCTGGTTTTTCTTTGGTTATAAAACAAATATAGATGCCTCTCAACCAAAGAACGCATAAAGAAAACATGGTACATTTACACATGGAGTAAAAAATAATGATATCTTGAAATCTGCAGGCAAATGGATTGATCTAGGAAAAACCATACTAGTTACTAGTGAGGTAACCCAGACCTAGAAAGACAAATATAAATGTGCTTACTCATAAGTGGCTTTTAGAAAGCAAGGAGCCAGCCTTTCTATTTCTAAAACATTCTCTGGAGCAGTGGTTCTCTGCCTTCCTAGTGCTGTGACCCTTAATACAGGCCCTCATGTCGTGGCGACCCCAGCCATAAAGTTATTTCTATTACTACTTCATAATTGTAATTTTGCTACTGTTATGAATCATAATATAAATATCTGTGTTTTCTGATGGTCTTAGGCGACCCCTAAAAAAGTAACAGTCCTTAGGTGGAGAACAGCTGTCCTAGTGAGGGTAACTTTCTCTGTTCCCTCACATTTCCGGAGATGACTTAACCTTTCTCATGAGAGTACCATTCATGGTCTCCTGACATTTCCGGAAGTGATTTAACAGGGTCAGCACAGGTTTGCCTTGATACTCATTTGCCAGGCGATGAGAAGATTGTTACCAGGTTTTCTCAGATGTTGCCATCTCTAGAACGGTTTCCTCAAGTCTGATGGCATATCAGAACTGCCTGGGCTTTAGGGAGCCCACGCCCAGGCTGTGCCCCAGACCAGTCTGACAGCAAGAAAAGGAGAGCAAAGTCGGCGCTGTCCTGTGCAGCTCACAGCTAAAGTGGAGACCCATGGCCTTGAGAGGGTTCTGCATGGCTATCAGAGGATTGCCCTGAGTCTATAATGTGTCCACACTAATGTCTACTAAAATTATGGTTGAATTATTTAAAAGAAGATTTCTTAAAAAGATTATAAATACATCACAATAAATGCTAAGTATTTGAGATGACAAGTATGTTAATTTTCCTGGCTTGCTCATACCACCCTATATAGCTATATAAGAACATCACACCACACTTCATACAGTTAGCATTTGTCAATTAAAAATAAAACGAGAGGGAGAGAGAGAGA
>NW_004949203.1:239493-248985 GCF_000317375.1 Microtus ochrogaster
TTTCTTTTTCTGTTTTTATCGAAGGAGTTGGGAGAGGCACTAGCAGTTTGAATGTAACTAACTCCACCCGACCTCAGCTGCGTTATGGGCTCACTAGGCTGACAAAGATGAACGAGCGACTGCTTGTGCCCTGCAGACGCAATCAGAGAAAAGCCGCCTTGCAGTGGGCACACAGGGAGAAGAGGACTGAGCCATGGACCCCACCTGGAGCTGTCCTAGAAGACCAGTGACTCTGAATGGTCCCACTCCCCTGCCAGTTACCTTCCCACACCAGGACGTCTGCTCTTCCTCCATGGCTGTAGCTGCCACATGCTCTGCTTCAAGCCCCCTCCTCTCCCCTGTCCCGTCCTGTCCGTGTCACATGCCCCCAACAGGCACGCACGCACACACGCACGCATGTACACACGCACACACACATGCTTGCATTCCTTAAATTTTGTCAAGCACCTATAATGCGCCAGTGCGTCTACTTCTGGGATATGCGTCACAGTTGCCTGGGGAACACGTTTTCAGTAGTGTGTTTCTCTCGCAGACAGGTTTCCAATTAAAAATGAACACGTCAAGCACTCATTCCAGCACACTGGACTAAGTGGAGCTGTGTGGCAATGAGCACACCCCACGTGATTCTGATACAGGTGGTCTGGGAACCTTAACTTGAGACACTGTCCCAGAGAGGAGAGAGAGGGGAGTACCCAGAGTCCTTGTCCTTGCCGTGACAACATCTGTGGAGCCAGAGTGCAGGGCAGGGCCGAATCACATGGTATCTAGGCTGGCTGTTAGCAGAGCTGGACCAGCCCAGACGCCATATCTCAGGCTCACACTCAGTCTTCTTAAACACAGAGGAATTGTAAGGAGCAACCAAAGCCTTCACAGAGGGCTAATTCCAAACCAAAGTGCAATCCACAGACCATGACTCGATCTACCCAAACTAGTGGCCTGCCACTTCTTCTTTTTCTTGTCTCCATAGTGAACTACACTACCTCTTCATCTTCCAGTGAACTATGTCACCTTCTGGATAAAGTCTCCTGACCCTCCTCCCCCAAAGTCCAGGTAGTACATCCCTTGGGCTTCCTGCCATTCCATGGTTGTCCTTATTTGCTTGTCTTTCTGTGTCTCATCATTGTCCCTGGGGCAGGCAGGTCTGACATCTCAGGATTAGAAGTGCCTTGCCAAGGGTTGGTCCAAGGACTGGGTTCCTGAGGCAGGCGCAGTCCCTGCCCACCAACAGGCAGGAACATGGGAAGCAGGCCGGGTGGGATGAGCCCATAATGCCGCCCCCAGCATCCGTGTGCACAATTACTCCCAAGAAGCACCCCGCTGCCAGCACTGCTGCCTCAGGAGAGCTGCATCCTGGAGCTTATGAATGCAGTTCCTCCAGATCTCACAGTCCCCAAAGACACAAGCAAGCATCAAGCATAGAAGGCAGCCGGGGCAAATGTAAACAACTATAGTGCATGCTCCCCACATGCAAGGGCCTGTTGGGGGCACTCACAATGTCAATCCACGTACTGTCGTTGCAGATGAAGGCACCAAGAGCCTTGTTGACGCGCTCAGGGACTTACAGCTGAAAGAGCAGAGCAGTAATTCTCCCTGGGGAGGTCTACCCCAGGGTTCAGGTTCTTATGCACCATGCTCTGGGGGCCTCTACAAATATTGTATAGTGGGAGGGGGGCCATTGTTCATGCAAGATGTGATGTTTTCATTTCATTAGGTTTTAGGGTCATTAAAAGTAATTTGATCCCACTTGGCAATCTGTGTAGTGCGATGACTTGTCCCCGTCTTCAGGCAGTCCGTGCTCCAGTCAGCTCTGTTCCGTGAGTCGAGATGTGTGCAATTCAGCATTTTGCTTAAGCAAACTGAGCATGCAGAATCTTCCCCATGTGCTTTTATAAAATAAATTATTCTTCCTACTTAAGCTGAAATAATTTTCAGTGATAATTGCTGAATGCCTTCCACCGAGCTCAGTTTTTGCCCACTTCTTTCATTGCTTCCAGGTACACAGAGAAAAGGATTTAAAATTATTGCTTAGAATGCTTTTTCCCTTCGCCAAGAGTAAAAGCCATTATATATCCAAGAGCCCGTTAGCTCACCTTTTCCATTTAACTTTTCAGTGAAGTTACCCTATGCTGAACGTTTTGAAGCAGTAGAATAATAATAATATAATAAAAGACTTGGATATTGATGGTTTCTCCAGGAATCAGTGCAGAGTTGCTTAGGGGAGGGCAGCAGGTGCAACTCAACAGAAAACTCAAAGTAGCGTTGGCCGGGAGTGCAGCAGGAATAGAGGCCATAGGCGGTGCCAGCATGTGAGGTCTAATGTCACAGAGGCTGCAGCAGGCAGTGGCCTCTTGCAACCCAGAGCACATCTGCTGTGCCAGCATCCCAAGGATCAGGACCTGGAGATGGATGTCTGTCAGGAGCAATGCATTTAACTCTGATACATTCATATTTTGATGGTTTAGAGGAAAAGGATAGAAAGAAAAAGAACGGATGGAGGGAGAAAGAAAGGGAGGAAGAGGAAAGAAAGAAGGAAGAAAGAAGTCAACTCATAAAAAAAATCAAGCCCTCTGATATTGCCTCCAATTGTAAGTCAAAATATGTCCCTCCTACCTCTAGCTGCTGCTTTTGGGTATTTAGTAACAGCTATTTTTATAAAGTAACTAAGGACTAGGAAGATGAAGGACACTCAGACCCCTGCCTAGGTTGCTTGCCCTGGGTGGGGAAGAAAAACCATGGCCCGGCCCAGCACTGCGTGGTGACAACAGTCAGGCACCATTGTGAGCCTGGGACACCGAGAGAGGCAGATTGGTTCATGTCCTATGGAGAGAGGCAGATCTGAAGAGTCAGGGAGCTAAGAGATGGACTGATGTGGGAAGCCTGCCTGCCACCCAGGACCGTGGTGATGTCAGGGCCCAGGCTGCTGCCAAGGGTCATGTCTGAGCCCATGGCCCTGCCACACAAAAGTCTATGATGATGTCTGTGGCTCTGCTTATCACCGAAGGCTACGTGGTTACCTGGGGTCTGGGGGGCCAACATCCAAGGCCATGTTGGGATCAGAGTTATGTGCAGCTGCTAGGGCCATACAGATCAGCACGTCCTGCACTGCCCCCACCCAGACCACAGTGACATCGCCAGGGGCCATGTCTGGGTCCATGGTCCTACCACTGCCAAAATCTGTGTTAAAGTCTATGACTCCTGTTACCACCAAAGGTCATGTGACTTCCCGGGGTTTGGGCCACTACCAGGGACCATCTGGAGTCTGGGGACCATGCTACTTACTGAAGGGCCCATTCCTATCTGAGAGACCTGCACTGCCACCCAGGGCCATGGTGACAACTAGGTCCAAGCTGCTGCTGCTGGCCATGCATGGGTCTATGGTCCTGATGCAGCTGGGGTCAGTGTTGATGTATCTGCCTGTGTTACCACAAGGGCCCCTCTGAACCATGTGTTGAGGGCCATGCTGAGCTGGCCCAGAGAGAGATGGCCCTCACCCTCTGCAGGTCCTGTTCCTCATAGGAGAGCTGACCCACCGTAGTTGGGAAAGCTGGCCCCACCTCTCACCTGAGGAGGGTAATCCCAGCAGCCCAGACTGACCAACTCAGCTACCGCCCAGACACACATCATGGGCTTTAAATCAGGACTCGCCAACATCTACCCCATCTATGACCTGCTGGAGCATTTAAAGGGACTGGTACTTGGAGCCCAGCCCCAGGATCTCCGTGACTCAGGGCAACAGCAGGATATCTGAAAGCAGTTTCAGTGAGGGTCTAGTATTGATGGGTACCAGAAGCCAGAGGCCTTGGACCTGACTACCAACAGACTACACAATGAACATTTGCAAGTAAGGCTGTGTGGACAAAAGTCTCTACTGCATGGTACACTGTAGTTCCCAGTGCCAGTAAGATGATGGAGAGGTGATGGAGAGTTAGAAGAGATGGAGGAGCAAAGTAGTTTTTCTTTTTGTTTTTGTGGGGTTTTTTTGTTTGTTGCTTGTTTTGCTTTACTTTCATCTGTTGGTTTTAATATTTTTATTTGTATTTTTTAATTTTCATTATTTTTTTTAGCTTTCCTTTTGAGGGATGCTACAAGGGTGAAGGGTGGATTCAGAGGGGCTGGGAAATGAATGAGATTGGAATGCATGATGTGAAATTCCAAAAATATCAATAAAATTATGATTAAAATAAAAAATTAGCTAATATAACTACCTCCGTTGCATCCTGAGGAATATTTCCTTTTATAAGCAAAAAAAGGATGTTTCCTAGGATTATGGGGAAAAAAACAAGCACTTAGAAAGCAAAAAGAAATGACAACTCTCTTGTAATCTACAATTTATTTACAATGATTTCAAAATTTTCTAAATGAAAAGTGATTTGTATCATTTTCTTTCTTTGTATTGGCAAATGGGAAGTCATCTGTTCCTTATCTAGCAACTCAATAGAAGACATAGCAAGTGCTGAGCCAGGCTCTGACAGAGTGGTGTTAGTAGGAATCCTATTGCTTTACTTTTTCTACTCCTCTGCCTCCTCTTCCTCCACCTCCTCCTTCTTCTACAACCCAGGTGGCACTGTTTCTTGTAGTGAGTGATCACACTCCCAGCTGCTGTGCACCGCACTGTTAAATACATAAAAGACTGATACTCAAACAAACACAGTGCAGGGTCTACATTAGGGCTGTCAGGATGAGGAGCTGGCTCAAGACTAAGGAAACAGTTCAACACTGTCATCACCTACAGTGACAAGGTGTCGCTCAGTGAGTCATTGTTGAAAAGCCCTTTACTTCGGACTAGGAGATAATGGGAGCTGGCTAGCCCCCAAGCATGGTCTCCTCTAAAGAAACCCAGCCAAACTATCAGAAATAACTGATATTTCTTAAGAAAGATGATTCTGGGCTTGAGTGTTTCTTCAGCGAAGAGTCCTGCAATAAGAAGGCAGGGCCTATGGAGCTGGTCCACTCCTACACAAGGCAACAGATATGGCTTCCCAGTTTAATACAGGAACATGGGAGACATTACAAGAACAGAAGATATGGTTCTAGATCTGGCAGAGTTAAAATTTTTGGGTTCTTACTTGTGTGCGACTATGTTTTCCTGAGTTAGCCACAGTGCAGATATGACTCTGGAAAACACACTAATTCTGGACTCCAGTTCACCCAGTGCTGATGTGACTATGGGTACTTCTCAATATCCGAGGGCACATGAGTAGCCCTTCTGATAAATTGGCTTCACCAGGAAGATTATGACCAGCTATTCCTCTTGGATGCTTGCAAGCTTGATAAAGGTTATTACGCCCAGTGTGACTAGGCAGTGTGCAGGGCCTTACTGTTGAGTATGACATTCTGGAAGCTTCCAGCCACCTCAGCCCAAGACAGCTCCCTATCCATGATATCTAGTTCAGTTTCTTTGGAGAGGAATAAAAGCTTAAACATGCCTGCAAAGTTCTCTAAGCTCAGAATGCTTGTTTGATTGTCCCGATTCCCTTCACACTCAAGCTCTTTCCTTCCCCCCAGCTCTAGCTGTCTTTTGTGCCTAATAGCTCTACAGTGCTTCTTTAAGAATCACATTAACCTGATTAAGGTATCTGACCGAATTTTCTTAGGAACAACCCTGTATTTGTGAGTTCATGTTTCATAGCTTACATATTCCTTACTTACAGTGGCATGGCATGAAGAAGCCTAGGAGCAGACTCAACTGACTCACTGGAGAGTCAGTTGAAGGTAAATGCAGGTACCAGTCCTGATGCTGAGCTCTCATCAGCCCTGCACCTCTAGGCACATGTCCACAGATGGAAGCGGGTATGGGCTAGTCTCAGGTTACTGTAAGCCAGAAAGAATTCACACCATAGGCAGCACTATGTCATATTTCCTTATTTATTATTATGAGCACACTTTACCATATACACATGCATGCACACACCCAATAATTATGTATGTTTATGGGGCACAATTAAGATATCAGCACATATAAACTGTGTTGTGATCACATCAAGAACCAGGGTATCCATTTCTTCAGACATTTCTCCTTTTTTCCAGGACTAGGAGAGTTCAAGACCCCCTTTAGTAGCTATTTAGAAATAGTCTGTGCACAGTTTGCCAACTATGGCTATCTTACTGGGCTACAGAGCAGTAGATGGTACAGCTCTGTTCATCGGCCCTCTGTGCCCATCAGCCCGTTCTCCCTCCATGCTTCCCAAGCCATGGTAGCCACACTCCTCTCTGTCTCAGAGATCATCTTGTCTAATTACCCGTGAGTGGGATCATCCAGTATTTGTTGCCCTAAGCCTGACTTATTTCACTTAACATGATTGTCTCCAGTATTAGTACATTTCTTTTTCTTTAAAAAAATGTATTTATTTTATTTATTTACTTATGTGTGTGTTTGTATCCATATGGAGGATAGAGGGCAACTTTTTAGTAATCATTTCTTTCCTTCCACCATGTTTCTAAAGCAGGACATGATGGTTTGAATAAAAATGTCACAGGCTATTGCCAAAGCTGTTCATTGTTCTTTGTAAGCTGATGGTAAGACCCTAATGCTGAAGACAGCACTTACATATGTCATCAGAGATGAAGAAGTAAGGCTGGTGCTTAATTAGAAGCTTTGCTTGAAGATACTGACTTGTGTCCAAGGTACTGAAAGGTGCTTTTCACAGTGGTGGAGCAGAAAGATAACCACTAATACTTTCCAGATACACACACGGAGGCCTACAAATACTGACCTGCCTGCAAGATATATAGGTGCAGTGCTGGTACAGATGTTATGGGAGTAACCAACTACTTTCTGATTGGATTTAAGAGCCACTCTAGTCATTGCTACAACACTTGCACTGGGGAAGTCGTTCCTGTTAGAGCTGCAACACTTGCATTGAGGAAACCTTTCCTATCAGAGCTGCAACACTTGCATTGGGGAAGCCTTTCCCCTCAGAACTGTTCCACTTATACTGACTTTGTAACACAACAATTTTCTTGGAGTTACTAACAGATGGCAGGTGAGGGGTTGCTTACAGGGAGCAAGGATGACTTCTAAGCAGCGCCGTCACTGGAAAACCCACTCCAACACAGATGGAGACTGCATAACGCTGCCATCTGAACTCTCTGTACAGCTTGTAGACAGCTCCACAGTCTGAACATCTCTTTCTGCAGTTCAGCTGCTCAGTCTCCATTCCTAGCAACTGTTGACTCCTTATACTGATGGGGAGGAGCTCTCAAGAATCTTTCGCGTTTCTTTTCTATCAGACTTGTGACTTTTTATTTCCCTCATGCAGGAAATGTTTCAACTCCAAGAAAGATGCTATAGAACAGCTTCTTACTGTTTGTTTATTTGTTTGTTTGTTTAGCAAATTGTTTTCAAGAGGGTGGTGGGGTTTTGTTCATTTTTCAAGTGTGTTTGAGAATGGTTTAATGCCTTCAGCATTGCATGTGATCCTGGGCCGAAAGTCTGCACACACCTGTGCGATTATCCCTGGCATGGCAGAGCAGAAGCTTACCTTTATTATTTGATATTGCTTTATTGTTGATTTCTATGACCTCTGAGTTGCCTTTAAATTAGGAGAGCACACTGCTTCTGGGAGGGGTTTCCAGTGCACTGGCACTGCCAGATGTGCCTTCTGCATGCGCTCTAGGTAGTTTTCCTAGGGGTCAGGACCACTCATGCTTCAGCAGGCAGTGTGCTCTGTTATACAGTGCCTTTGCTCTCTTGTTAGGACAGGGACATGGCTCCTGCTGGAAGACATGGGGGATCCAGAACTTGGCATCTGAGAACCAGACCCCTCACTGAGACTACTAGGGGAGGGAATGCCAATTTTCTTTTATTCTCTATACTATTTCCTTTAAAAATATATATCTTTTACTTATTCTGTGGCAATTTTGTGCATGATCATATCTACCTAATCAGTTTTAAAGGTTGTAGTCTGACCTGCTCCGGTGGATGGCCCCACTCCCATGCACATATGGGAAGCATGCATTGGATTCAGTGGGTTATTCTTTTATAATAAAAGGATATGAAGTTGGATGGAGGGTTGGGAGTAGACAGGAGGCATTATGGGGATGAATGATCGAAACACAGTGTATGCATATATGAAATTTTAAAGAATTCATGAAAAAAATTAAAAATAGAGTAAAATAAACACTGCACGAGACTTCCCACTTTAATCCTTTGTGAGCACAGTTTGGAGAACATTCAGTATGTTTGTTTTGTTGTGGGACTGCATTCCCTTTACCTACCCCTGAGGCTGTTTCATTTTCTCAAAGTGAAATTAAGTTCATTAAGTAATAGCCGGTCTTCCTATGATGTGTCTATTGCAGGCATGCCATCTGGGTGGAATCATTTGATATCTACTCGTTGCTTTAGCATTTGGACATGTCTGCTTTCTCTAGACTGTTTTACTACAGACCTTACTACCGTGACCCGGAGTTTTCCACACCCTTGGAAGCCATGTTCACTTGACCGCTCACCTTTCAGCCTTCTTCCTAGTGACAGCCAATCTCCACTCAAGTGTCAGTGCCAGTTGTGGGCCTTCCATGGGGCCACACCATGGGTCCAGACACAGTGGCCAAGGCTCACTTGTCCTTTCCAAGGTTCTAGGGTTTTCCAGTGCCTAATAAATCTTCTGCAACAATCAATTCAAACACACAAGTTTGGCCATTCAAATTACTTTTACAAAAGTACTTTAAAATGCATTAAGTTATTAATTGCCTGCTGGCACTTTAATCAAATGGGAAAATTGACATAGCCAGAGGCATGTATTTTGGGGGAAAGAAAATTTATTTAAGAAGAAACAGCAGCTCTTACTGCTTAATTTAAACTGAGAAAACTGTGGAAAATCAACTGCTATGGAAAATTAATAAAACATTTCCAGCTGCAAACAGTGACTAATTGTGCGAGATGAAGACTGCCCAGAATTAATAACTTCGGTCTTCTGTGTGGAGAACCCCCTACCACTTCAATTTACTGGGAGATTAAATTACTTCTAAGTTTGCCATATTAAAGCAGAACATGAATAAAATGTTAGTGGACGCACATCTATTATTTACTGTCTGTGATATGGATATAATTATTCCCAAACAACTACAATGTGACGTGACCAGTAATATTTAAATGACTCTCTTAGCAAGAGGAGCTACTCAACATTTTTTTTTGTAGGAGAAAAAAGTCCTCCACTTACTTTTACAAGAATAAAATGATGCCTAGTGGATTTCTACAAATAGTATGTCCATGTTCCACTAGACGGGGAGGTGTTCCTGCCTCTACTATGCCCCCCCCTTCTGTTATCAAACACTTCATGAAGAAACCTGCAGCAGAAAATCATACAAATTTCTTTCTGACAACTGATCCCACTGCCCAAAGGAGATCAAGGTAGATTATAGGCATCTTGTAGTGTCCGATGTGGTCCTGAGCTCATCTCCATAGCAGAACAGGATCACTCGTGGGAGATGGAAGGAAGGCTAGAACAACTTTCCAGGGGAAAGTACTCTTGTCAAGGGGAGAACACCAGCTCC
>NW_004949203.1:249574-256688 GCF_000317375.1 Microtus ochrogaster
CTCTCTCGAGATTTTGCACCGTCTCATAGCCCTTGGTTCCTCACTAGTAAAATGAAGATCAAATGACATTTTCTAACTTTGTTCCTAAAACTGGATTATTTCCTTGTCTGAAAGAGCCCCAAAGAAGTCTTCTGCTTTCTTGATGCGCTGACATTCTTGGATATTTTTGAGAAGTAGGACCCGACAGGAAAATACCACTCATTTAAGAGGAATGGATCTAGAAATGAAATCTGGGAAACTAACCTGGAGTTCTTTCCTTTTAAAGAGAAGTTGATTCATTTTATTTGTTTGCTGTTCAGTTGTTTGTCAAATTTTAGCTATTAAAAATAACCCAATAAGCGGGATTGAGGGCATCAACTTGATACGCTAATTGAGGAGACATGTCAAATATGAAAATTTTCTCGGAGGAGAGGCACTGCCTCCTTGGGTCAGTGATCCTTTAATGCGCACACAGAGGGTATATTGAGCTTCTCACGACTTGATGTCGCTGGCAGGAAGGTCGGAGCACTTGTGTGGATAAAGTAAAGACACACCGTTTAGAAACGCCGAGGCTAAACCTGACATATAACTGGTTCGGGGTTTACCACAGGAGTTATCTGGACACATCATTTGATTTCCAGCGTTTAAATGCAATTCTGAACAAGACTTGGCAGCTCAGCCCTCCACTGTGTGACGTACAGGGGCTTTATCTGTCACCAGATGCCACTCAGGCTTACTGCTGTTGAAGAGAGTTGTGTAAACTGGGACATTCTTTGAGGCCCCAAAGAACACAGTTCTCCAAGAAGCCAAGGGAAACCCATGAGAGCTTTCCTTTCCAGTTGGGTCTATTTTGGTTTTTTTCTTTTTAGAAACAGTTACATTAGCAGTCTCAGCTTTATCGATAATCAGTGGAGACCACTAAATCTGAGGAGTCAGGGAGGCTACCGGGCCCAGGAGATTGCCCATTCCCTCCTACAAACAGGAAATGCTACTGCAGACACAAAGTCCCCCTCTCCACATTTGTAAATAATAGCCACACTATAGATAACTCCCCTGTCTCCTAAAAGAACATGGATTGACTTGGAATCAATAGGAGATGTGGATTAGATGAGACCACTGTCAGATCAAGCGCCAGGCCTGCCCTCGAGATCAGCAACCCATGCTCCTCTCTGTCCCTCAGCATCACCGTATGAGGTGGGTGGTTGCCCAGCCTTGCACTGAGATCGAAAAGGTGCAAGTTTCCAAGCTGAAGCTGCAGCCCAGTTTGTTTAGCATGCATGAAGCTAGACATCTCCCCCCCACACACAATTGTGTGTTTCCTGCCAAGAGCGTCTATCCTCACTTCTCCCTGCTCTCACCTCTTTCAGTCAGATGCCCTCATTCCCATTCTGCCTTCAAAACTGCCATTTCCAGGTTCATCACCTTCACCCTGCCAACCACACTGTCAGCATCCCCAGCTGCTAATGTCCTCCTCTCTCTCACCCAGGAAATTTTGGCCACCTTCCCTTCCTCCCACCTTCCTCCCAGGACTACCTTCCTCTTCCCTCCGCCTCTAGGACATTCTCGGGTCCACTTTTCAATTTTTATAAAATTACATTTATTTTCAGCGAGGTGTACATGCCCACGATATACATGTGATAGGTAGTCAGGGCACAGCTTACAGGAATAGGGTCTCTCTTTCTCTGTGCGGATCCTGGGGATTGAACTCGGATCCCCAGGCTGGACAGCAGGCGCCTTTACCTGCTGAGCCATCTTCATGGCTCCAGGCCTGCTTTTTAATGCTGATCTCTTTTCCGAGACCATGGCACTTATCACCTCTAGTGTACGGTATTCTTTACTTCCCATCCCCTTCCCCACAGCAAGAATACAGCCCCTTTGAGGTTGGGCGTCCTGAGCACTGCTCATGTGGTCCCGTCACACTGTAAGCACCCAGTAAACAAAGTGCTGATCCAACAGCAAGAGTTCCAAACATCCAAGGGGAAGCACTGCTGGGATCGCCCTGTTTGTAGGGTATTTGATGATTACAGTGGGGTTCTGCTTTACCTAGGGATTAGCGTCTGAAGTCAGCTTTGAAGGGAAAAACCTCATACAGTGAGAAATCAGTCTTGAAATTCTCTTGGACTCAACATATTAATTTCAGGTAAGCCTACCCTGGTCAGTCTTCTCCCATGACTGGAGAGGGCCTTGCTGTTTCTTTGGCTGAATACTAGATGAACTTGAGAGCTAGACTTAGGAATCAGGATGTAAACACTAGCCTCACCCTTGGCGTGGAAGCGCTTGAGCTTGGGTGGCACAGCACAGGAAAGACCTGCATTTCTTAATTATGACTTCCTTAAGTTCTTAGAATGCAATTCGCTGCTGTAAACTTAGCTCCTAGAACATTGTGAAGACTGAAGAGTGGGTCTTCCTTTGACGCTGGGCACTGGACTAGAGTCATCTTTTAAAACTATGTAAGACCCCACTCCAAACTTACTCTAGAGCTACTAAACCTCTCTAGGAATGGTACCCAAGTCTCTGCCTTATTTTTTTTCTCAGGTTCTCCAGCACAGTCGATGGGTAGAGAGTGAGAGCCACTGCTGGGCCCCTCATTCTTTTGCACCATTATTGGCAGACACCACTAGACTTCAATGGTTTCTGGGCCCGCCCTATGTCAGAAAGGGTGTTGTTTTACAAATTCTAATTTCCATTCTTCTATATTCCTGTTGGTTCACATAGAACATGACTAGGCAGATAAAATAAGCATTCCATAATGGCCGGAGTCCTTCTCCATCATGCCTGTGTCCTAACCAGAAGACTGGCCCCAGACAAGAGGACTCAGTCAGCCAGCATCCACCCGTGAGCAAAGCACTAGTTCTGCCCTCCTCCTCTGTTCCAGCTTGCCCTATTGTATTTAGTCTTAGAAACTGGTTTCATCAGCCAAGGTTGCAGTTACAGGATAGATTTTAAGATCCACCCCAATTTCATGTTTGCAGTACTAGCACCACAAAATGAGACTGTCTGTGGAGATGGCGGGTACAAGCAGAAATATGGCCACTGAGGCTCCAGGGATGACCCTGCACTGAGTAAGACTGTGAGACACAGGGAGAAGGTGGCAGTCGCTGAGGCCAGAATGTGAAACACAGTGGGCAGTACTTTATTGTGGGTTTGCAGCCTCTGCAACTGTGAGCAGCTTCTGTTCTGTGAATCTTCTCGTCTGTGCTATCTTCCTGCAGCAGCTCGAGCGACCCAATCCAATCGTCAGGATGATAACTATGGATAAACCAAGTATTTGGTCACCATCTCTGTATCGCACTAAGTCAAACTAGACAGCATAGTTGTGGGCTTCAGGAAGCTGCTAAGGGGGACTGAAGAGACAATTCGGCAGTTAAGAGCACCTACTGCTCTTGCAGAGGACCAAGCTCGGTTCCCATAACCCACATGGTGATGGAGGAAGGTCATTGGTTAAAAAATAAGGAAACTGCTTGGCTGGCCTTCATAGGTTAAAACATAGGTGGGAGGAGTAAACAGAACAGAATGCTGGGAGGAAGAGGAAGTGAGCTCAGAGACTCGACAGCTCTCCTCTCAGGGGCAGACACCTCAGAGAGACGCCATGCCCCGCTCCCGGGCAGACACATGCGATGAAGCTCCGACCCAGGATGGACGTAGGCTAGAATCTTCCCGGTAAGACCGGTGCTCACAGATTATTAGAGATGGGTTGATCGGTATATCAGAATTAGCCAGTAAGGGCTAGAGCTAAAGAGCCAAGCAGTGTTTAAATGAATACAATTTGTGTGTTGTTATTTTGGGGCATAAGATAGCCAGGCGGCCAGGGTGCTGGGGACGCAGCCCCACCTCTCCTAATACAACAACACGGTAGCTCAAAGCTATCTGCAATTGTGGTTTCAGAGGTCCCCCACTCTCTTTTGACACCATCTTCTGATCGCCATGGATACCATGCTCACATGTGGGCCATAGACATACAGTCAGGGAAAACACTCCTGCACGTTAAAATAAGCAAATCTAAATAAAAAAAATTAAAAAAAGCTTGCCAAGTGATGTGCCTGCAGAAGGATCCATATTTTGTTTGTTCGTTTATTGGTTTTCAAGGCAGGGTTTCTCTGTGTCGTTCTGGCTGTCCTTGGAACTCTGCAGACCAGCCTGACCTTGAATTCAGAGATCCATCTGCCTCTGCTTCCCAAGTGCTGAGATTAAAGGTGTGGTCCAGTATGGACCCATATTTTATTCTGGCTATTTCCCTTGTCTTTCTAGACATATTCTCCATTCCAGCTCTGAGGCTGGCCCCAGAAACTGAATCCTTTCACCCTCTGGTTAATAAGCGAGTGGGAGATTGGAGGTCAAGCAGACAATTATGTTATTTACTTAGCCTTTCTCCTTGAAGGGCCAGAGCTTGTCCATATCCGGGTCCCTTCCTGGCTACATCCTCTCCTGTGTTCTCCAGTTTCAGTTCCCTTCTGTCCTTTCAGGTTTGCTCCTCCTGGCTTCCAATGACCCTTTCTTTGTGTTCATTTCCTCTACCCTACTAACACGCCCATAGACACAACCCTTGCTTAACCTCTTTTCTCTTACATCTCTTTGGATGGGTGCTTTTTTTTTTTTTTGTCAGAACACTGGCTAATACAGACAAGTAGCAGAAACATAGTTACCCAAATGAGTGCTTTGATGTCCCATAGCCTTGGCACCAACCTACCCATTGAGTGGAGAGGCTTTGTGACTGGGGTAAGTTTATATCACTGATCTCGCTTCCCCACGTCCAAAGCGGAGGGAAAATACTGCTTCTTTCACAGCCCTGCCGAGCATGCTCTCCAGTCAAGGGCAGGCAGGGAAAGAGAACCACATGGCAGTGAATCTGTTCGGCAGCCAGTGCACCGAGACAAGACCTCCAGTGCCCACAGAGAATTACAGATCTAGCTGTTAGCCCAGTGGACCCTGACCTACAGAAACCCTGAGAGAACACACGCCAGTTGATTCCAGCAACTAAGTCCATGCTGGTTTTGTCTCAAGCAAGAGAAAACAAGTAAGCAAGTTTGTTTCCCCAGTTACTATGGCTAGCAAACTTAATCTTCTCTAAAGAAGACGAACGGTCCAGCTCAGACCCACAACTGCAGATGACACGTCGCTACTTCCCGTGTTTTCAGCCCACCTAGCATGAATGCCCACCCTCCATAAACAAGATTTCAGGGGATGTTAAAGAACAACAAGCACACAACCAGCATGGGCTCTTGTGGGGACAACAGAGCCCCAGCCCCTGGCCAAAGGGATCAATAAGGGAACAAAACAACCCGGAGGAGCTCCTGGAGCCCAGCGGAGTCTTAGAAGGCCTGCTCAGTTCAGTAATGACAGTGGAAGACTCTATGAGCTCGGCAGTTCAAGACAGAAGAGAGAGAAAGCTTGCCATGAAGTGAATGTCCCTGTCCACGTGTTCTTATCAGGCTACCCGTGACTCTGAGCCACTTCACTGCAGCCAAAACATCTCAAGTCTTAAAAAAAAACAGTCAAATAACATAAAACAGCAACGATTTCCAGAGCCATTCCTGGAAATTTTAAAAAGGAACTTGAATAACTACTTTGACAAAATAGTACAGATTTAGTCCAAGGCATTCAGTTTGCTATCTAAAGAGTTCTTGAACCCCTGTGTTTGAACAAAGGTTGCTGCTCCAATTTAGAAGGCATTTTTAAGGAGTTCAGAAGTTTATACCTCATGCAGATTTTCAAATTTTTCTTAGATCTGGGGTGGGAGTTAGGAGAGGCATGGTGATGCACACTTTTAATCCCAGCACTTGGGAGGCAGACACAGGCTGAGTTTGATGGCTGTTCTGTCTGGCAAGATTCAGGCCCACCAGCACTACACAGAGAGACCCTGTCTCAATGAAACAAAGGAAAACAAAGCACAATTTTTCAAATCAAGCGCTCTGGGCTGTGTCCTCTGCTGGACACCACCCTCCCACGTTCCGTTAGTATCTACTGATCAGAGTCAGTGAGCTCTCCTCCAAACCCACTGACCACCCTGACCCCAGTTTTCTGTCCCTGGGAACCACTGAGAATCAAACATGTCAGCTGTCTTGTCTGTAAATAATGCCCACCTACAAGGACAGGAAGCTGTGGCTGACAGGCTGAATGCAGGGAACACAAGGGACACAACACAGTATAGCCTGGGTTCCTCAGAACAAGCCCAGCCCTCTACTGGGCAGACCTCAGGACCTGGATGCCAGTCCTTGGGATCCCGAGACTTAATTAATGTAGCCACTTTGTGGCACAGTCCTCTCTAGAGGGCAACTTTGCAGTTGGCCTTGGAACTCAGCTCGTTTCTGCTTATACTCCTAGTCTGGAAACAACTGATGGGTCCACGGTCCTCAGCCTGGGCTGTCACCCCAACAATGCTTTTCAGGTTCATGTGACTGCCAATGCAGTGTTCTCTCCCTGTTTTAAAGAAGTGAATGAGAAGTCAGAGGGCAGCACTATGACAGTAAGGTGCCCTTTGGTTAGCTGACATCAGAGTTTGGTGGCAACATCCTGGGTTGCCTGGTGCGGGAGAACTGTCTGTATTCTGTCAATCATGTTATAAATAAACGCTGATTGGCCAGGCAGGAAATATAGGTGGGAAAACCAGACAGGAAGTAGAAATGATGTAATGAGAACAGGAGAATTCTGGGAAGGAGGAAGTGGATTCCTTCCACTTCTGCCCAGACCACCGAAGCAGCAGGATGTGATCTGCCTCACTGAAAAAGGTAGTGAGCCACATGGCTAACATAGATCAGAAAAATGGGTTAATCAAGATGTGAGAGCTAGCCAGTGAGAGGCTAGAGCTAATGGGCCAATCAGCTTTATAACTTATAAAGATCTCTGTGTGATTTTTCTCTGGGACTAAACAGCTGGGGAACCTGACAGGACAGAAAACACAAACAAACAAGACCCTCCATGTCACAGCCTGGTGCACGCATGGGTTCAGATTCTCTGTCAACGGGAGCTCCTGTTCTAGGTCAGTCACTACAGTGCCATGTCAGTTGCAGATGCCTAGGAAGGCATGCAGCTCCCAGCTCTGAAAGCCAGGCTCCGGTCACCTCTGAGTGTGCCGCTGGTCTTACTGCTACACAGTGCTCCTTAACGATCACTATGGCTGCTGCTTGACCATTTTCTT